>NW_016114313.1:0-1007 GCF_001604975.1 Cebus imitator | reverse complement strand
GAGGTTGCGGTGAGCCGAGATCGCGCCATTGCACTCCAGCCTGGGTAACATGAGTGAAACTCCGTCTCAAAAATAAATAAATAAATAAAAAATAATAAAAGTCCATGCAAATTTCAAATTACTTTCCTAAATCACTTGACGTCAGCTTTGTTTGATCGTCCTCATCTACCTCTCGCCTTAGCTCATTAGGCAAATAACGTGAAAAACCCAAACCCCTTCTTCGAGCAGAGACTTCAGTGTATTTCTACTAGACAGAGTCTAATAGCAACCCAGGAGGCAGAATTCTTACTTCTAATTTAAAAATTATTATTCACAAACAATAGTTACCATTTATTGGGTGTTTACTCTGTTTAAGGCACTGTGTTTAAGCACTTCACTTCCTGATCCACTTTAATCCTCTGTTAATTTACAATGCTTCCAGGATAGTGTTTTCATTTTGTAGTTGACGACATTGAAATTTGGAGATTTAGGGGTCAGATCTGATTCCAGAGTTTCTACTGTTAGCCACTATAAGCTATTGATTCTATGTAACTGCACACACTGATTTCTGAGCACTTCCTGGGGCCTTTGGGCCAAGTCTTTCTGCTCTGTCTCTCTTATGTGTCTCTTTCTGTCTTTGTCTCCCCACTCCTCTCTCTCTCTCTCTCTTTTTATATTTCAGACAGAACCTCACTTTGTTTTGTTGTTGTTGAGACGGAGTCTTGCTCTGTCACCCAGGCTGGAGTGCAGTGGTGCAATCTTGGCCCGCTGCAACCTCTGCCTCCTGAGTTCAAGCGATTCTCTTGCCTCAGCCTCCCGAGTAGCTGGGCCTACAGGTGTACATTGCACCATCATGCCCAGCTAATTTTTGTATTTTTAATAGAGATGGAGTTTCCACCATGTTGGCCAGGCTGGTCTCGAACTCCTGGCCTCAGGTGATCTGTCCGCCTCAGCCTCCCAAAGTGCTGGGATTACAGGTGTGAGACACCACGCCAAGCCAGAACCTCACTTTTTTTTTTTTTTTTTTT
>NW_016114312.1:0-1007 GCF_001604975.1 Cebus imitator | reverse complement strand
CACTTTGGGAGGCCGAGGCGGGCGGATCACGAGGTCAAGAGATCGAGACCATTCTTGCCATGATGAAACCCTGTCTCTACTAAAAATACAAAAATTAGCCAGATGTGGTGGCACTCGCCTGTAGTCCCAGCTACTCGGAGAGGCTGAGGTGGAAGAATCGCTTGAACCCAGGAAGCGGAGGTTGCAGTGAGCCGAGATTGCACCACTGCACTTCAGCCTGGCGACAGAGCAAGACTCCGTCTCAAAAAAAAAAAAAAAAAAGAAAAATCCAGGATGATGCTAAAGTGAACAGGCAGTAGGATATGTGGTCACTTTTTTTTTTTTTGACACAGTCTCACTCTGTCACACAGGCTGGAGTGCAGAGGTGCAATCGCGGCTCACTGCAGCCTTGATCTCTTAGGCTTAGGTGATCCTCCCACCTCAGCCTCCAAGTAGCTGAAACTACAAGTGTGTGCCACCATAGATGTCTAATTTTTGTATTTTTTGTATATATGGGGTTTTGTCATGTTGCCCAGGCTGGTCTTGAACTCTTGTGCTAAGGTCATTTGCCCACCTTAGCCTCCCAAAGTGCTGGGATTACAGAGGTGAGCCACTGCATTCTGCTTGTGGTCACCTATTACATAAAGCTTTGTGGTAGATTGTTTCCAGAATGGTTCCAAGTGAATTATGCTACCTTGTATCTATACCAGTGGTACATTTAGTACATTTGACCCACAGAACAATTTTTTAACCAAAATTTATTGATAATGCAAAATAAACCACAAGTATGTTTAGGCTCTATATAGGTATGAGTCCCCTGTTATTGACTTTACCTAAAATACAGCAAGCTTTTCTAATTTATAGACTCAATTGGTTGTTTGCTTTTTCTTTTTTTCTCCGCAGTGTTTTCCTCAATTACATCTTTGATTTTTGTTTCTGTTCCCATTGTTCTCCTTTGCTCCCCAGGCAATCCTATACTTATTAAATTGGATTCTTTTTTTTTTTTTTTTTTATCTCTTCTCCATCTG
>NW_016114311.1:0-1008 GCF_001604975.1 Cebus imitator | reverse complement strand
CTCAGTTTGTGGTTTTCTATTAAAGCAGTAGAAAATGGACTAAAACAAACCTTGCCATTAAATTATTTCTTTGTAGACAGTGTTTGCCCTCAACAGTGGATGCCATTATCCACTAGGCAAACACTTATAGTATAATTCTAGGAGATAAAAAAATGTAAGGTCGAAATCTCCAAATACTGTTCCAGAACACTTTTAGAGACAAGCTGAGACATTGTTTTGCTTTGAAATTATTGCTGATGATACAGTTTTGTTTTTACCTGTTATATTTCTTCAGGAATGCTGTCATGACTTTTAAAATATGTGATGAACCCTACTGTTAGGTCTTGCAGAGCCACTGTGGAAGGATGGATGTTAGACAAAGTCATGGTTTCAAGGCTTTATCGAAATTCCTAGAAATTTCCTCGTGACATTTGCTTATTTCTTATGCTTTAAGATCATTTATAGTCTGGATCTCATTAAAGAGAATCCCTACTTGAACTGGGAGAACACTTTTATAGGGAAAGACAAGAATGTATTAGTCACTGAACTGAAACTTGTTTTGGTAAATTTATGAGGAAGTGGAATAAATTTAAGATTTTCTTTGCTTAACAGCTTGTTTCCTTCAGATCGCCACTTTGGTCATAATATTTAGTTACTTCTTGAGAGGACGACTCTAGAGAGAATTCCATTTTTCCTCAAAGGAATCTTTAAATAATCCATATTACTCTTTGTACCGAATAACCAAATACTTAAGCCAGACCTATGTCTCCTGACCAGGGAGATTTTTCCCTATTGTATCTGTAACTGGTCTTGATTTCTGCCTGGGGCATTACCTAATATTAGAGAAGAGATAATTTTTTGTTTGTTTGCTTGTTTTGAGACAGAGCCTTGCTCTGTTGCCAGGCTGGAGTGCACTGGCGTGATGTAGGCTCACTGCAACCTCTGCCTTCCAGGTTCAAGTGATTCCCCTGCCTCAGCCTCCCAAGTAGCTGGGACTACAGGCGCACGCCACCATGCCCAGCTATTTTT
>NW_016114310.1:0-1008 GCF_001604975.1 Cebus imitator | reverse complement strand
AAAAAAAGTTTAAGAATACAGACCTAAAAAGCCTAGAAGGACTCAATGAAGCTATCATTTGTAATTTGAGTTCAGTTCCTCCTTTAGACATATAAAATATGCCACTTAAATATTATTTATAAGTTATATATATTTATTCAGACATGCCAGACATTATGCTAGGCTAAAATATTTAAATGGAATCTCTATCCTTCATCTCAAGGAATTTCAGTATGGCAGGGTGATAAACAGTAATTTTAATAAAATATGGCAGGAATAAGCACAGGAAGGGCACCTGGTTTGGTGTGGATCATCAAACAAGCCTTCTTCAAGGAAGTAAAGTCTAAGTTGTAAGCTGAAATAACTATTAGTCAAGGGAAGGCCAATGAAGGTCTTCCCAAACAGGAATTGATATGCCTGATGAGGGCGCTCTAATGCAATTAAGGAGTGAAGTGCAGGCACTGTGGCTCATACCTGTACTGCCAGCGCTTTGAGAGTCCAAGGCAGTAGATCACCTGAGATCAGGAGTTCGAGATCAGCCTGGCCAACATGGTGAAACCCCGTGTCTACTAAAAATACAAAAATTAGCTGGGTGTGGTGGCAGGGGCCTGTAAACCCAGCTTCTCGGGAGGCGGAGGCAGAGAATTGGTTAAACCGTGAAAGTGGAGGTTTTGCAGTTAGCCGAGATCGCGCCACTGCACTCCAGCCCGGGCGACAGAGCGAGACTCAGTCTCAAAAAAAAAAAAAAAAAGGGAAACCCACATCTCATTTTCTAAGATTCTAATAACCATAGTCCTGTGTCACCAAATGACAATGGAGACTTGATCCTTTCTCGTCCTAAATACAAACAGCAAAGCCCTCTTTGGTCCTCATACATACTCGAAATTACAAAGCAGGCCCTGGGAAAAGCGGTGAAGAAGGGGCACAACTTTTTTTTTTGAGACGGAGTTTCGCTCTTGTTACCCAGGCTGGAGTACAATGGCACGATCTCGGCTCACCGCAACCTCCGCCTCCTGGGTTCAGGCAATT
>NW_016114309.1:0-1009 GCF_001604975.1 Cebus imitator | reverse complement strand
TAGCTGGGACTACAGGCATGCGCCACCATGCCCAGCTAATTTTTGTATTTTTAGTAGAGACAGGGTTTCACCATGTTGACCAGGATGGTCTCGATATCTTGACCTCGTGATCCACCCACCTCGTCCTCCCAAAGTGCTGGGATTATAGGCGTGAGCCACTGCGCCTGGCCTGTCTTTTTGCTTTTTTAGAGTTTCAATTTAAGCCATCAATTTGCTGTTTAACTATACTTCTTCACATTGCACTTTAGTGACTGCTCTAGAGAAAATAATGTGCATCTTTAATGCTCTGCAGTTCACTTAGAGTTAACATACCATTTCCCATAACATGTAAAAACATTGCAACCTTATGTTAATTTATCACAAACTTTCATCTCTTACTCTACAGTTGTCATACATACGTTCAGAGAATAATATTATGCTTTTATTTAAAACAATCATATGGACTTTAAATAAATTAAAAGAAAAAAAGTAATATTTTATTAGGCAGGATTTCTTTAAGTGTACATCTGCTGGCAATAAATTTCCTTCATTTCTTTACTCAAAAATTTTTTTAATCATTTTAATATATTCACATTTAAACCCCCAAATATATCCATGTTCAAATCTCTGGAATCTGTGAATATCTTACTGTTAAAAAGAAAGGCCAGGCGTGGTTGCTAATGCCTGTAATCCCGGTACTTTGGGAGGCCTAGGCAGTCGATCACCTGAGGTCAGGAGTTCAAGACCAGCCTGGTCAACAAGGTGAAGCCACGACTCTACAAAAATACAAAAATTAGCTGGGCATGATGGCGAGTGCCTGTACTCCCAGCTACTTGGGAGGCTGAAGCAGGAGAATTCCTTGAACCCAGAAGGTTGCAGTGAGCTAAGATTGCACCAGTGCACTCCATCCTGGGTGACAGAGTGAGACTTCACCTAAAAAAAAAAAAAAAAAGTAAAAAAGAACCTTAGACAAATTAAATTTAACAGAGTTTAATTGAGCAGGAAAAAGGATTTGTGAACAAGGTAACAC
>NW_016114308.1:0-1009 GCF_001604975.1 Cebus imitator | reverse complement strand
TTTTGAGACAGAATCTTACTCTTTCACCCAGGCTGGAGTGCAGTAGCGTGATCTCTGCTTACTGCAACCTCTACCTTCTGGGTTCAAGCGATTCTACTGCCTTAGCCTCCAGAGTAGCTGGGATTACAGGTGCCCACCACCATTCCCAGCTAAATTAAAAAAAAATTTTTTTTTAGAGTAGAGGCGGAATTTCATCATATTGGCCAGGCGGGTCTTGAACTCCAGCCTCAGGTGATTCACCCACCTTGGCTTCCCAAAGTGCTAGAATTACAGGCCTGAACCACCATTCCCAGCCTTAGTTTTTTGTTTTTTTCGTTGTTCTTTTTCCTGCTTTGTTTTGGGTTACTCAAACATTTTTGGAATTCTATTTTTCTTTTTTTTTCTACCCTAATTTACTATGCCAAAACCATTTTTTTCTTAATAGTGTTTTGTATCTGTTTATTTTAGTTCCTTGATGTAGTTTGGATATTTATCCCACTGAAATCTCTTTTTTTTTTTTTTTTTCTTGAGACAGAGCCTTGCTGTTCTTGAACTCCTGGCCTCAGGTGATCCACTCACCTCAGCCTCCCAAAGTGCTGAGATTACAGGCATGAGCCACTGTGCCAGGCCCTTTTTTTTTTTTTTCCTTGAGACAGAGCCTTGCTGTGTTGCCCAGGCTAGAATGCAGTGGCAAGCAATCTCGGCTCACTGCAGCATCCGCCTCCTGGGTTCAAGGAATTCTCCTGCCTCAGCTTCTCAAGTAGCTGGGATTACAGGCGCGTGCCACCATGCCCTCTTAATTTTTTGTATTTTTAGTAGAGTCGGGGTTTCACCATGTTGGCCAGCCTGGTCTTGAACTCACGACCTCAGGTAATCCACCCACCTCCGCCTACCAAAGTGCTAGGATTACAAGTGTGAGCCACCATGCCTGGCCTAAAAATTTTTTTTTGGGAGGCTGAGGTGGGTAGGTCACCTGAGGTCAGGAGTTTGAAACCAGCCTGGCCAACATGGCAAAACTCTGTCTCTATTA
>NW_016114307.1:0-1009 GCF_001604975.1 Cebus imitator | reverse complement strand
GGGTTCAAACAATTCTCCTGCCTCAGCCTCCCAAGTAGCTGGGATTACAGATGCCTGCCACTACACCTGGTTAATTTTTTGTGTGTGTATTTTTAGTACAGATGGGGTTTCACCATGTTGGACAGCTTTTTTTTTTTTTTTTTTAAGGAGTATTACGTTGTGTGAATAAACATCACTTTGCTTATTCATTTACCTGTTGATGAACATTTACATTGTTGCCAAACTCCTGGCTATTAATGAAGTTACATTGAACATTAACATATAAGTCTTTGTATGGACATACACTTTCATTTCTCCTGGGTAATTACCTACTGTGGGATGGCTGTGTCAAACAGTGGCTGTATATTTAACTTATTATGCAACTGACAACATTCTTTCCAAAGTGATGTAGCATGGACGTTTCCATCAGTAATGTATAAGAATTCTGGTTGTTCTACATCTTTATCAACACTTGGTGTGGTCAGTCTCTTTAACTGTACATGTTCTAATAAGTGTGAGGTGGCATCCCACCCTGGTTTTAGTCCAAATTTCCTTAGTGACTAATGACTTTGAGCTTCTTTTCACGTGCTTATTTACAACTTATGTATCTTCGTTGGTGAAGTGTTCATGCAAATCTGTTATTCCTTCCCTCCCTTCCTCTCTCCCTCCTTTCTTCTTTCCCTCCTTTCTCTTTTTTCTTTCTTTCCTTTTTCTTTTTTAGTAGAGACAGGGTCTCCCTATATTGCCCAGACTGATCTCAAACTCCTAGGCTCAAGAACTCCTCCTGACTTGGCCTTGAAAAGTACGGGAAAATTTTAGTTTTTAGAGAAGCTTTACATGTATAGGGAAAATGGAAAAGAGAGTACAGAAATCCCCATACTTCTTTATGTCTTATGCTTACAGTTATACGTTGAGGCTGGGTGCTGTGGCTCACACCTGTAATCCCAGCACTTTGGGAGGCCGAGGTGGGCAGATCATCTTCAGTCAGAAGTTCGAGACCAGCCTGGCCAACGTGGTGAAACCTTGTCTC
>NW_016114306.1:0-1010 GCF_001604975.1 Cebus imitator | reverse complement strand
AGCTAAACGCTGTCTCAAAAAAAAAAAAAAAAGCCAGGAGTGGTGGACTGTGACTAGTTCTAGCTACTCAGAAATCTGAGGCTGGGAGGATGCTTGAACCCAGGATGTCAAGGCTGCAGTGGAGCTTTGATTGCAGCCACTGTACTCTAGCCTGAGTGACAGAGCAAGACCTGTTTTAAGTAAAAACAAAATAAAAAACAGGTTAATTTTGGGATGGATCACTATAGGAAATGTCCCCAGCAGACGCTCAAAGCCAGAATATATAGTTTATAAGGAGTTCTTTAACACTACAGTTATATGGCACATTATGGTTTGTTTTGTTTTTTTAGACAGAATCTTGCTCTGTCATCCAAGCTGGAGTGCAGTGGCATGATCTCAGCTCACTGCAACCTCCACCTCCCAGGCTTAAGCGATTCTCCTGCCTCAGCTTCCCCAGTAGCTGGGATTACAGGCACATGCCACCCCGCTTGGCTAATTTTTGTATTTTTCGTTGAGATGGGGTTTCATCATGTTGGTCAGGCTGATCTCCAACTCCTGACCTTGTAATCTGCCTGCCTTGACCTCCCAAGCTACCTGGAGCTACCCTGCCCAGCCCTATGTTTTTAAAGTTCCCTAGTCATTAGTTATATCTAATAACATCCCTTGGAGGCAGGTCAGCAGCATTTTCCTTTTTTATGGTTGAAGAAGCAGATGTAAAGATGTTGAGTGATTTGCCCATAGGTGCACACTGATCACAGAGCCTGTTCTTTTATTAAGTAAACGGAACCATGCTGCCTCTCTACTGGTTATTACAAACAAGTAATAAAGTTGTTGCCATTTAGTGACTTTTTGATGGCTTTATTGAATAGTGAGTGTAGTTTACAAACCTTTTGTCTACTTCCTTTGTTGAAAACAGTTTTTTTTTTTTGAGACGGCGTTTCACTCATGTTACCCAGGCTGGAGTGCAATGGCGTGATCTCGGCTCACCGCAACCTCCGCCTCCTGGGTTCAGGCAATTCTCCTGCCTCAGC
>NW_016114305.1:0-1010 GCF_001604975.1 Cebus imitator | reverse complement strand
AGATGAGGTTTCACTATGTTGAACAGGCTGATCTCAAACTCTTGATCTCAGGTGATCTGACAATCTCAGCCTCCTAAGGTGCTGGGATTGCAGGTGTCATACCTGACCTTTAATACTAGTTTCCTTTGGTGCCACCCAAGTCCTATCCAGCCTTGACTTGGCCCTGCTCCACCAGTTTACCCTGTGCCTGCACATCTAGAAGGTTCACATGCACAAGTCCATGATATAACAGTGCAGAAAGCTACAGCGAGAATGCCATTTCTCCATTGCCCTACTTGCTCCTTTCTGTTACCCCCTCCTCAACCATCCCAGGCCCCACTGCCAACTCCCAGCCTCCTTTCCATCTTGAGAGCACAAGGAGGGCATCTAACCTACTTCGCAATCGGTGAGTAGGACCTCCACTTCTAGAAGCATCCGTGATTTCTCCTAGCCAACATCACAGATGTGCTCCAGGTATACTGCTGCTCAGCATAAGCTAACATCCTCACTCCCATGCCTCCTTTTTTGCTGACATGACCTCAGAAATCAGGTTCAGGATTAAGTGAGGAAATGCAAGAAAGATATTAGCACTATTCTCAAATCTTTTCCTCCCTCCACATAACTACAGATAACCAGAACCAAGGAATAGGAGGAGACACATAGAAGAACAAAAAGATTTGTGAATAATGATGAGGACAGTAATAGTCGCAGCAAATAGTGGCTTTTAGAAAACAGAAGGAAGGGTGGGGCACAGTGGTTCCTAACTGTAATCCCAGCACTTTGGGAGGCTGAGGCAGGCAGATCACTTGAGGTCAGGAGTGTGAGACCAGCCTGGCTAACATGACAAAATCCATCTCTACTAAAATACAAAAATTAGCTGGGCGTGATAGTACATGCCTGTAATCCCAGCTACTTGGGAGACAGAGGCAGAGAATTGCTTGAATCTAGAAGGCGGAGGCTGCAGTGGGTCAAGATCACACTATTGCACTCCAGCCTGGGAGACAGAGTGAAACTACTCCATCTCAAAAAAA
>NW_016114304.1:0-1010 GCF_001604975.1 Cebus imitator | reverse complement strand
CTGAAAAACACAGTACAAGAACTTCATGAAGCATACACAAGTATCAGCAGCTGAATTGACCAAGTCAAAGAAAGGATATCAGAGTTAGAAGACCATCTTGCTGAAATAAGGCATGCAGACAAGATTAGAGAAAAAAAGTAAAAAGAAATGAACAAAACCTCCAAGAAATATGGGACTACATAGAAAGGTTGAACCTATGATTAACTGGAGTACCTGAAAGAGACGGGGAGAATGGAACCAAGTTGGAAAACACACTTCAGGATATTACTGGAAAACTTCCCCAGTCTAGAAAGACAGGCTAACATTAAAATTCAGGAAATACAGAACACCACTAAAATACTCCATGGGAAGATCAACATCAAGTCACATAATCATTAGATTCTTCAAGGTCAAAATGGAGGAAAAAAAGTTAAGGCAGCCAGAGAGAGAAAGGCCAGGTAACCTATAAGGGAAGCCCATCAGACTAACAGTGGACCTCTGCACAGGAACCCTGTTACAGGCCAGAAGAGAGTGGACTCCAAAATTCAAGATTCCTAAAGAAAAGAATTTTCAACTCAGAATTTCATATCCAGCCAAACTAAGCTTCATAAATGAAGGAGAAATAAAATCCTTTCCAGGCAAGCAAATGCTGAGGAATTTTGTCACCACCAGGTCTGCCTTGCAAGAGCTCCTGAAAGAAGCACTAAATATTGAAAGGAAAAACCAGTACCAGCCATTGCAAAAACACACCAAAATATAAAGACCAATGACACTATGAAAAACTGCATCAACTAGTGTGCAAAATAACCAGGTCGCATCAGAATAACGGGATCAAATTCACACATAACAATATTAATGTTAAATATACATGGGCTAAATGCCCAATTAGAAGATATAGACTATCAAACTAGATAAAGAATCAAGACCCATTGGTGTGCTATATTCAGGAGACCTATCTCACATGCAAAGACACACATAGGCTCAAAGTAAGGGGATGGAGGAAAATTTACCAAGCAAATGGGAAGCAAAAA
>NW_016114303.1:0-1010 GCF_001604975.1 Cebus imitator | reverse complement strand
CCCGGCCACTGCAGGGACATTGTGGGTTCAGAGGCTGCCACGTCCACAGTGGACACTCGCCCCGGCCACTGCAGGGACATTGTGGGTTCAGAGGCGGCCACATCCCTGGCGGGTGCTTGTCCCAGCCATCTCAGAACTGATGCTCCCAGGATACGTCCCCCAGGGCCCCAGCACTCTCCACATTTGGGGCCAGAAAGTTTTCTGTTGCTGGGCTGTCCTGTGCGTTACCAGGCACCAAGCAGCACCCCAGGTTCTGCCCACCGGGTGACAGCAGCACCCACCCCAGGCTGTAACAACCAAAAATGCTTCGTGCCCACTGTAGGTGCGGTGCACAGGGTGAGGCTTGTGGGCTGTGGCCGCGCAGAGGCAGCCTTCCTGGACTCTTTTACTCGGGAGAATCCAACATCATTATATTTTGAATTTTCCTCTCCAGCTGGTCAGATTATGCAAAGGCAGGTCCTCCATATTCTCAGAACCAAGTTGGAGAAGAGGCCTGGGGAGCCTCAGCCACCGGTTTCTCCCCTTCCTGAGCTGCTGGTCTGTTCCCCAGTTGTCCAGTGTCACAGGAGAGCTCTGGGTGTGTCCTCTCCAGAGAGGCGGCCCTAGTCTGCTGCCAGGAAGGCTCTTAGCTGAAGGGACTGTTGGGATGGAGAGACAGCTCTGGGCGCAGCTGTGAGGACCATCTCGGGATGGAGAGACGGCTCTGGGTGCAGCTGTGAGGACCATCTCGGGATGGAGAGACAGCTCTGGGCGCAGCTGTGAGGATCATCTCGGGATAGAGAGACAGCTCTGGGCGCAGCTGTGAGGACCATCTCGGGATGGAGAGACGGCTCTGGGCACAGCTGTGAGGACCATCTCGGGATGGAGAGACGGCTCTGGGCGCAGCTGTGAGGACCATCTCGGGATGGAGAGACGGCTCTGGGCGCAGCTGTGAGGACCATCTCGGGATGGAGGGACGGCTCTGGGTGCAGCTGTGAGGATCATCTCGGGATGGAGAGACAGCTCTGGGC
>NW_016114302.1:0-1010 GCF_001604975.1 Cebus imitator | reverse complement strand
TTTTTTTACACTATGCGGGTAAAACTGCCTACTCAAGCCTCAGCAATGGCAGACACCCATCCCCATACCAAGCTCCAGAGTCCCAGGTTGAACTCAGACTGCTGTGCTGGCAGCCAGAATCTCAAGCCAGTGGATCTTACCCTGCTGGGCTCTGTGGGGGGTGGTACTTGCCTAGCCAGGCCATTTGGCTCCCTGGCTTCAGCCTCCTTTCCAGGGGAGTGAATGGATCTGTCTTGCCAGCATTCCAGGCATCAATGGGGTACGGAGAAAACAAAAAACAAAAACCAAAAAACTCCTGCAGCTAGCTCAGTGTCTGCCCAAACAACCTCCCAGTTTTGTACTTGAAACCCAGGGCTCTGGTGGTGTAGGCACTGAAGGGATTTCTGGTCTGCAGATTGTGAAGACTGTGGGAAAAGCGCAGTATCTAGGGTGTCATTCACTGTCACGGCACAGTCCCTCACAGCTTACTCCTTCACGGCTTCCCTTGGCTAGGACAGGAAGCTCCCCAACCCCTTGTGCTCCCCTGGTGATGCTAATGCTCCACCCTGCTTCTGCTCGCCCTCCATGGGCTGCATCTGGTGTCCAACCAGTCCCACTGAGATGAACCAGATACATCAGTTGGAAATGCGGAAGTCACCTGCCTTCTGCATTGATCTTGCTGGGAGTTGCAGACCAGAGCCATTCCTATTTGGCCATCTTGCCAGCCACTCCTTAATTTTTGTGTTTTTAGCAGAGGCGGGATTTCACCATGTTGGCCATGCTGCTCTTGAACTCCTGACCTCAGTACGTCCACCTGCCTTGGCCTCCCAAAGTGCTAGGATTACAGGCATGAGTGAGCATGCTCAGCCAAAAACCTGTTTTAACTCATTGTATTACTCTCTATGACTTGTCAGAGAGTTCACAGGTGAATTTGATATACAGTCTTAGAAATTAGATTAGCATGCTTGTAGTTTTCTTGTTCTTTATTCTGATTTTCTAGTTATATAACATACATATATATATATATATAT
>NW_016114301.1:0-1010 GCF_001604975.1 Cebus imitator | reverse complement strand
GTTTACATGCCAACAGATGACAGAAATCAGTCAGTGTGAGCACACTGTTTACATGCCAACAGATGACAGAAATGAGTCAGTGTGAACACACTGTTTAGAAACATGGAGGGAAATGGCAGATGAGACAGCTGAAGCGTGTGAGGAGGTGAGCCTAGGACTATGACTTATTTTTACAAATGCCACAGTCTTGTTTAACCTTGGGTTTTTTTTTTTTTTTTTTTAGTATAAACTTGAAATAATGGTAAGAAAGAAAACCTATAAATCTAAGCATGTCATCCCCTGTAGAAACCTTTTGGTCTTCCCCCTCGCTGGGAGGCGGGGTCCATGCTCCTGCAACCACCAAGGTCGTCTCTTGCTAAATCCACGCCCCAGGTGTCCTGAGCACATGGCTGGCTCGGCGCTGAGTCGTGATTTTCTTTAAATGCATTTACCCTGAACGAACTAATGAGCAATCTGACAGATATGGGCATGTTTGCTAAGTACTGAAGCCAAGGCTGATTTGAGAGTCAGGCTGCTACAGCCTGGTCAACATGGTGAAACCCCATTTCTACTAAAAACACAAACAATTATCGGGGAGTAGTGGCCAGCACCTGTCATCCCAGCTACTCGGGAGGCTGAGGCAGGAGAATCACTTGAGCCCAGGAGGCAGAGGTTGTGGTGGGCTGGGATTATGCCATTGCACTGTAGCCTGGGTAACAGAGCAAGGCCCCATCTCCAAAAATAAAATAAATGTTAAGAAAAAAATAAAAAAGAAAGACTGGTACATTCACATTAGCCTTTGACAGTGGAAACGAGGTCACTGAGGGTTGGCTGGAGAGGACTGATTTCCCGAAAGGGTTGAAATAAGTAATTTATTGCTGACCCTGTCAACATCAGCAAGCCCTTCTGACCACACCTATCCCTCCTCTGATGGCCAAGTTCCCATGGGACTTTGGGATGGGGGGAGTGGGGGGACCAGGACACTGGAGGCTTTGGTTCTGACAGCAAAGTTCCCATGGGACTTTGGGATG
>NW_016114300.1:0-1010 GCF_001604975.1 Cebus imitator | reverse complement strand
AAATCTCCTATCATTGATGGGGTTCTGCTAGAATTTTGCAGAGTGTGGTGGTAGGAGGACCCTCAAAGATGTCAATCATGATTATAAAAATAAGAATGAAGCATTTCTTCCAGCGTTGGCCTGGGGCCTCACCTCTTTCTGACACGATCACCAGAAAGTCAAAGAAAAAGAAAGTGTGTTCAGGACTTGGGGTCCAGACTAGCATATAGGGTTTTAGAAACAAGAAACTTTTGTGTCTGGAGGAAATTTGTGGTTCTGCTCCCTTGTCCATGTCATGCATCTGAGGGAGTTACATGTGTGTTACTATGTGGGCATGTGAACAGGTCTGGGACTAATCAAAGTGTTTAAAAAGAAACTCTCTCCTAAAATCCAGGTGGCCAGCCGTGAATTAAGAATGCCAATGTCAAATGTCCACCTGCGTGGAACAAGCACGGAAACCGTCCCTAATGCAAATGCCTCTGGAGGTTCTGTGGTGGCAGATCTCAATGGGTTGGCAGTAAAGGTAACAGTCATTGCAGTGGCATCCAAATCATTAACTCCTTCAGGGCCAAATATGTGGGTGGAGCTCCAAAGATGCTGAGAGTTAATCCAGCTCATATCTTCTTCCCCATCTTGGCCTCAGTCAGTGGTACAGCACCCTGTGGTTCTCCTGTGTCAGAAATGTCACTTCTTTTTCTCCTTCACTCCTGACATTTTACTAGTGAGGAAGTCCTTTCAATTCGACTCAAAAATGTCTCTGTCTTTCTGCTTCCATATTATGTTAGTACCACTTTGAGATAGACTCCCACCTCTTCCTAGGGCTGATGCAGGACTTCTGTCTCTCCACCACAACTTCATCACCTTTTGCTCTGGCTTTCTGCTGCCAGAGTGAATTTTCTCACAAAATAAAATGTGGACAAGCCATTTCTGAAAGCAGTGGCTGGTGGTTTGCCAAGAGGTTTTTTATTAAGTCCTGACTTTTTAGTGTGGCTTAAAAGGCCAGTTTCTCTCTCTCTCTCTCTCTCTCTCTC
>NW_016114299.1:0-1010 GCF_001604975.1 Cebus imitator | reverse complement strand
TGTTGACCAGGATGGTCTCGATCTCTTGACCTCGTGATCCACCCACCTTGGCCTCCCAAAGTGCTGGGATTACAGGCTTGAGCCACCGCGCCCGGTCTTGATTATTTTTTTAACAGCAAAACTAGACTTTTGCAAACCATTCAGCATGCTTGGGTTTAGGGTGACCCAGTGCGTTCCTGCAGTGCTTGCTTAGAGTGTTCTGAAATGCTTTCAGGTCATGCTCTGTCCCTTCTTCAGAGCATGGTCATAGACATCTTACATGGTTGGTTGCTCTCTCGAAAGTCACTTAGTCATATTGTTGTCTTCTTTACTGACCAAGGTCAAGAAGATAGAAGGAACAGTGCCAGGTCCGTAACCTACTTTATCTCAGCAGAAGTGGAACCCAAGTCTCTGAGGGTGGGGAAGCTGGATGCTAAATACAGCAGCAGCAAGGTGCTGGGCACAACTGACCTGTAGTACTTTTGTCCCTCCCATGCCCAGATTAGAATCAGTAACTACTCTAGCTCATGACAGTCTCATTTCTGCACCATACACCTAGTGTTTCACCTGCAGAAATTTTAAAATGTTAGAGCTACAAGATACCTGAAAGATCATCAAGTCTGTGAAAAGGAAACTGAGTCTGAGACATTATGGCTCCCCAATTACATCCTAGTAAGTCTTGGACTCCTTTGACACCTCCTGAACTGAGCACTACAGAATATATGATGAGCTTGGTTCTTGACCTGGAGAGCTGGAGAAAGTAGACCTCAGTACTTTTTCTTGCTTTGCATTTTGATTTTATATTTCCCAGTTTCATGTTTATATTGGTATTTCCTTATATGTGTATAAAGAATCTCTGGGAGGAGGATGTGGAAGACCTGAATCTATTGACTATCTTAGTGTTGCAGAAATAGTTGGCTAGGGCTAGGCACAGTGGCTCACTGATCTTTGCTGCATCATCCGTTTCTTCACTAGAAAACAGAGGCCGGGCGCGGTGGCTCAAGCCTGTAATCCCAGCACTTTGGGAGGCC
>NW_016114298.1:0-1010 GCF_001604975.1 Cebus imitator | reverse complement strand
ATTCCTTGCACTGTTGTCTTCTTTCTCTCACTGCTGTGGAAAATCAATCTAATCGTCACTGCTTTGAAGGGCATCCTCTCCATACACACTTTGACAATATTTTTATTTTATTTTGTAACTTCACTATGATATATTAGATGACAGTTTCTTTTTATTTATCTTGTTTGGGATTTACTGGGCTCTCAAATCCGTGGATAAATGGTCAGGTTGGTGAAACTCACAGCATTACCTTTTCTGTTGTTTCCTCTGTCTAGTTTTCCCACTTCTCTCTTTCTGGGACTTTAAGCAAATATATTAGACCTCCTTACTGTATCCCACGTATCTCTTACCCTTTCTTCAGTATTTTCTGTTTTCCCCAAGCTGCATTCTGGATAATTTCTTCTGCATTGACTTTCATTTCATTAATTCTCTCCTTGGCTGTGTCCAGTCTGCCACTAATAGTCCATTGAATTTGAAGTTTGGGGTATCTGTAATATCCGAGCAAGTTAGGAGGAATGTGCCACATATTGAGTTTCAAATTAAGAGTCCTTTTAATTAGCTGGCGACCGAGAAACAGCTAAGGCTCAAAGTTCTCTCGGCCCCAAGGAAGGGGCTTGATTTCCCTTTATACCTTGATTTAGGCAGGGGAGGGGGAGCCTTGCTGAAGTGGAATTTTACAGAAGCAGAATAAGCAAGTTAGCTAGTAACCAGCGGGGAGGAGGCTCCCAGGATTGTTGGCTACTAAGGGTATTTCCAAACAATCACCAAGGGGGGTTCAAAGAGAGTTATACACAATAGGAGGTGTGCCTGCCAAGCAGGTTGCAGTTACATTGGTTATATGGTAGGGTAAGCACAGAGTCAGCATGACATAAGCGCAGCAGCAGTGTGGCCCAGTTATGCACCCAAAGGGGCCATGGTAGGGAGGGGGACGCTGGGTTGGAGTTTACAGCTAAGATGGAGTCAGTGATGCTAGCCCAGGGTAGGTTATTACATATCCTGTTTTCATTTCTAGGAATCCTGTTTGGCTCTTT
>NW_016114297.1:0-1010 GCF_001604975.1 Cebus imitator | reverse complement strand
GTTAAGTAGCAAAAGAAAAAAAAAAAGAAAAAACCCCAAGACAATACAAATGTAATCAAGTGTTTAATGAATACATTAATTACAGCATATTTATATAATGGAATATGATATAGCAGTGAAAAATGAATGGAACACAGCTGCATGCACAGCAGGGATGATTCTCTTGGCAGTGTAGATTGAACAAAAATTTTAAAAAATCAGAAGAATGCTTACAGTGTGCATCAGTTATTTTACAGTCTAAGCATAGGCTAAACTAATCATCTATAGGGACACAAGAAAGGAAATGGTCAACAAAAATGATTAAGAGTCCTTAGCTCTCAGTAGGAAACACTGCATCTCACAGATTATATTATTGCTTTTTATCAGATAAATCTTTTAGCCTGGATGGCAGGTAAACTGACATACAGGTGCTCATTGCCTACTTAGTCATATACGCGTAAACACAAATCCTGTGCATATATTGTGACTTTTATCTTTTTTGTTTTTTTTTTCTGAGATGGAGTCTGGCTCTTTCATCCAGGTTAGAGTTCAGTGGCTCAATCTTGGCTCACTGCAACCTCTGCCTTCTAGGTTCACACAATTCTCCTGCCTCAGCCTCCAGAGTAGCTGTGATTATAGGCCTCCACCACCATGCCCAGCTAAATTTTTGTATTTTTAGTAGAGATAGGGTCTCGCCATGTTGGCCAGGCTGGTCATGAACTTCTGGCCTCAAGTGATCTACCTGCGTCAGCCTCCCAAAGTGCTGGGTTTATAGGCTCAGGCATTTCTTTGTAGCAATGCGATAATGCAGGAATACAGAAAATGCCCAGTACTACAAAAGATCAAATTTTGATAAGGATATGAAGCAATACGAATATGTACTTAGTGATGATAGATGTGTCAGTTGGTATAATTATGCAAACAATTCAGCATCATCTAGTGAAGTTTAATATGCACGTGACCTGTGACCTAAACATACAACTTCTAGGTTTATGTACAAGTCTTCTATATGTGCACCAGGGCATTTGCAA
>NW_016114296.1:0-1011 GCF_001604975.1 Cebus imitator | reverse complement strand
CTCTCTACTAAAAATACAAAAAATTAGCTGGGCATGGTGGTGCACAACTGTAATCCCAGCTAACTCGGGAGGCTAAAGCAGGAGAATCGCTTGAACCAAGGAGACGGAGGTTGCAGTGAGCTGAGATCACATCATCACACTCCAGCCTGGGAGAGAGTGAGACTTCATCTCAAAAACAAACAAAATAGAGACAGTCTCCCTTTCTCAGGCTGGAGTGTAGTAGCGGATCTTGGCTCACTGCAACCTCCATCTCTAAGCAATTCTCTTGCCTCGGCCTCCTGAGTAGCTGGGATTACATGTGTCTACCACCACCCCCAACTAATTTTTATATTTTTAGTAAAGATTGGATTTCACCATGTTGACCAAAGTTCTATACTTTATCAATTAGTCTTACACATTTAAACTATAAAATAGAATATGATCTTAATTACTGCTGTACCTGATATTTACACTAGGAGTCATATATATACAGAGCAGGGGGAATCGATAGCTATTGAATAACTGTATGTAGGCAGCAATCAATAAAAACTTCAACAGTGGGGCACGTATGCGTATAATCCCAACACTTTGGGAGGCTGAAGCAGGAAGACCGCTTAAGGCCGGGAGTTCCCAACCAGCCTGGAAGACACAATGAGTCCCTGTCTCTTAAAAAAAAAAAAAAAATTAAACGTACGTGTGTGTGTGTGTATACACACACACATACACACATATGTATGTATATGGTTAAACTACGAGGTGGCTGACAGAAGATAGATATAAAATCCAACAAGTACATTCATAGGAAGGTATAAAGAGGAATAAGTGCATCTACCTATTCACCAAGAGAAATAACAACTCTGTGGTTTTTTATTTATTTATTTTTTTTTTGAGACAAAGTCATGCTCGTTGCCCAGGCTAGAGTGCAGTGGCACAATCTTGGCTCACTGCAACCTCCACTTCCTGGGTTCAAGTGATTCTCCTGCCTCAGCCTCCTGTGTAGCTGGGATTACAGGTGCCCATCACCACCCTGGC
>NW_016114295.1:0-1011 GCF_001604975.1 Cebus imitator | reverse complement strand
CTTTTCAAAAAACCTCTCGACTTAAACTTCTTCCCACAAATCATACAAGGATAAACAGTCAAAGGATGGCCATCAGGGCCAATAATTATTGCTAACAAAGGAAAATAAAGGAGTATGAGTGCTTAAATCAAACTTCTGGTTTCCTCACTAATTTAAAGCTTGTATTCTGAACATAACTATGCAAATACTCCTAAGTTATTAACATTCCTTTTACTTCTTTTCAATGTTAGTAATGTACTAATTAAGAGAACTGGTTTGATTCAGTATAAATTAATTTTACCCCCTCCACTTTAAAAACAATCAAACAAGCAGTGACAAAGCTACATCAATTTAGAAATGTGTAGGAAATAACTCATAAAAATGAAATCCAACATTTCTGCTTTGGTGACTCCAAGCCAAATTTATGCTAACTAATAATAAAGCTTAACTACACCTATAAATAAATTTTAATATGCAAAGAAGCAAAACAACACAGAAAAATAATCTGTCCTATAAATAGCCTAAGTACTTATCCTGCCCCACTGTAAATTACACCTGCTTCATGCTGCCATAAGTCGATCCATGTAATTTTATTCACTTAAAATTAGCTAACATGTTAGAAATGTATTTTCCTTTCCACTAAAATCACCAGAGAATTTTAATTCTTCCTCCTGAATGTTTGATCCATACCAGTTTCTTTTTATCCAAGAAAATCATTCATGAATATCAATGAATTTTGAAATTTTTTTTTCAAATTCAATACACAAAAAAACATGTGGTCTAGCAGCTTAAAGTTCTGTCATTAAAACACCCCTGTGGATACATAATACTATAGTTTCTTCTGACGGCTCTCAGAGCACACTGCACCATGGAACTCGTGAACCCTCACCTGTTTGGTACTGCCTGGCATCAGGTCTTCTCTTTTTCTTTGGTTTTTGTTTAGCCAATCTGCTGAGGCCAGCAGACTCATCTACGTGCAAGACAGCACTTGCAGTGCCATTCCGGTTTTCAATTCCATCAGAATTATTACCT
>NW_016114294.1:0-1012 GCF_001604975.1 Cebus imitator | reverse complement strand
ATGTGTATGCAGATAGGGTGCTCTTGTGACTGGTAACATATTATAACATTTGCCCACTTTGTTTGCTATTTTGCTTTTCTGTAACAATGTACTCATTCAACAAATATTTATTTAGTACCTAAGGTATGCTTCAATCCTGTCCTGTGTACTCAGGATAGAGCAATGAACAAACCAATCCATATCAGTTTTCTATTGCTGTGTAACAAATTGTTGCAAATGTAGCAGTTTAAGGAAACACACATTTACTGTCTCTCAGTTTTTGTGGGTCTAGAGTCCATGCACTATTTCCCTGAGTTATCTGCTTGAGGTTCTTGCCAGGCTGCAATCGTGCTATCAGTGGTGCCATGTTCTCATCTGGAGACTCAACTAGAGAAGAACCTGCTTGTGAGCCCACTCCGGTGGTTGGTGGACTTCATTTTCTTGTAGGAATAGGATGGAGAACATTGAATTTTTACCAGCTGTTGGCCAAAGGTCCTCAGTTCCTGGAAGCTGCCTCCTGTGCAGTTGACAAGCAGTAGCTTGCTTTGGGTTAGGCCAGGAGGAGAGAGCACATCTGCTAGCAAGATGGAAGTCTTATTGGCCAGGATTAGTGGCTCATGCCTGTAATCCCAGCACTTTGGGGGGCCGAGGCGGGTGAATCACCAGAGGTCAGGAGGTCAAGACCAGCCTAGCCAACACGCTAAAACCCCATCTCTACTAAAAATGCAAAAATTAGTCAGTCATGTTGGTAGGTGCCCATAATCTCAGCTACTAGAGAGGCTGAGACAGAGAATTGCTTAAGCCCTAGAGGTGGAGGTTGCAGTGAGCACATGCTACAGCCTGGGTTATACAGCAAGACTCAAAAAAAAAAAAAAAGATGGAAGTATTTTTTTACAGCTCACTGTAACCTCGAATCCTTGGGCTCAAGTGATCCCCCTGCCTCAGCCTCCCAAGTAGCTAGGACTACAGGCACATGCCACCACGCCTGGCTAATTTTTCTGTATTTTTAGTATAGACGGGGTTTTACCATGTT
>NW_016114293.1:0-1012 GCF_001604975.1 Cebus imitator | reverse complement strand
CAAGTCACTGCACTGTAGCCTAAGCGACAGAGCAAGACTCCAAGAAAAAAAAAAAAAAGAACCAGGGAAGGGAGCAGTGCACTAATCCAGAAACCCACCACTGAACTGGAAGGAAGCAAGAGGGCAGCAGAAAGCCAATCTACACCATGATGTGGCCTTGCTGCACGTGTCATGAGGCTGGCACCCACCTATGGGTCCACTGTAGTCAAGATACACAGTCAGTCTTGAGCACAGGATTACAGCACTCTGGGAGGTGGGGGTCTTTGCCGCAGGGGGGACATGGGCTGGTGTCCTCAAGCAGAATGGCCCTTGAAGTTCCCACACAAAGGTTAGCATCCAACCCCGCAATCCTCTCCCAAAAAGAGGAGCATTTTGGTCCCCCAAAAAACTGCTTGTGGGTCACTGCAGCCTAATGCTAGCCACCTCTCTCTCTATCACTGGAGGAGCCACCCCCCCTTTTCCTTCCCCCATCAAGGTAATCAGCCATTAGCACCCAAGCCAAGGGGCAGAGGAAAGACAAAGAATGCATATTCACACCAAATTTCACTCCATGCTTAACTAGGCTCTGCTCCTTATTGGTAACGGTGACCCTGCAACGGACCTCAGTTCTTATGTCTGTAAAACAGGCATTAGACAGCTAGCTCCCAGCTGACAGACATTGGCTGCAGGAACGGCATGGGATAAGCACTCATACGCATTATCTTTTCCCCCTAAGAAAAGTGCTCCCCAAATGGCCAGGCGTGGTGGCTCATGTCTGTAATCCCAGCTCTTTGGGAGGCCAAGGCGGGCAGATCACTGGAGATCAGGAGTTCAAGATCAACCTGGGCAGCATGGCAAAACCCCATCTCCACTGAAAATACAAAAATTAGCCAGGAGAGGTGGTGGGTGCCTGTAATCCCAGCTACTTGGAGGCTGAGACAGGATAATCGCTTGAACCCGGGAGGCGGACTTTGCAGTAAGCTGAGATTGTGTCACTGAACTCCAGCCTGGGCAGCAGAGCGAGCCTCTGTAA
>NW_016114292.1:0-1012 GCF_001604975.1 Cebus imitator | reverse complement strand
GAGCCAGCCTGCAGGATTTTCAAATAATGCCAGAAGCAAACTAATTTCAAGCTATTATCGTACTGTGGATAATTAGAGATCAAAAGAAGCAGGGCAGGTTGCCTCATAGGGGACTTAATGGGCATAGTGAGTACAGCTGGTGCTTATGATGTTTTTTTGACCTGGCAGATGTAAATAGTTTTGTCAAATGTCATTTTGCTAAGAGTGACTTGGCTTATTTTGCTAAGAGGTGCTAAGAGATGCTAAGAGTTTGGCTCCATTTTCCCACAATTCACCCCCCAACATTTGGTTCCTTGTGCGAGGACTCTTTTAAATATATTTACATGCAGGTGGTGCTGGTTGTACAAACCCAGCTCAGTATGAAAAGTCCACCTGCTAGCGAGAGGGACCTTGGAACAAGGTGTACAGCCAGTCATCCAAGGCTGCAGGGGACATCCAGGAGAAAAGTTTCCTGAGAGTTCACAGAATTTTCTCATGTAAAATTTCAATTATACTGTTAACTGTTTTAATTGGCGGTGCTGGGCTATTTGTATGCCCAGTTCTAAGGTGTCCTATAGTTCCATGACAGTTTTCCTTTAGATTTAGTGGCTGGGGAAACCTAAAATCATGAAGTTTCTGGTCCCAGCGAAGAGTCTGGGGAGGTGGGGTTGTCTTGTCTGGGTAGGTGGGGTTGAATTTGGCCCCAAGGGCCTTTATCGGCACTCTTTTGTTTAAAGGGCTTATGTTGTGTTAGGATCTGGTAGACTGTGGCATTGAGACTGGCCTGATGGTTGACCAGTAATCCCTTCAGGGCCTCTTTTACAGGGCCAGCTTCTCCAGTTAGAGGTAGTGAGGTTGCACTGCAATTTGGAGTCCTTCTCCTAATAAATAGCTGTCAGTCATGTGCATCTAGAGAGGCCTTTACAGGGTTGGTAAGAGCATTTCTGCCTTCTAGGTGTTCACCAAAATGGTAGACCTATTCGACCATACCAGTTCTGTTGAGCAGTTAGTTGTCTGCCTTCTCTAATGAGGT
>NW_016114291.1:0-1012 GCF_001604975.1 Cebus imitator | reverse complement strand
AAAAAAAAAAAAAAAAATAGCCAGGTGTGGTAGTGCATGCCTGTGGTCCCAGCTACTTGGGAGGCCCAGGTGAGGGGATGGCCTGAGCTTGGGAGTTCAAGGCTGTAGTGAGCTATGACCATGCCACTGGCACTTGAGCCTGGGCGACAGGACAAGACTGTGTCCTGTACCCCTCCCCCCAAGAAAAACCAGAAAATGCTGCTTTCCCTCCCTACTTATTACAGGTGAGACACTGTGACAGAGGTCTTGGAGTCAGGACAGGTGAGGACGCCATGCCTGCCTGCACCTCACAGAAGCTGAGCAGCCCTTCTGTTGGTACTTACTTGAGATTTTCTGAGCCCATCCAAACTTGAAGTAGACAAACAGGAAGTAAAATACAAGGCCGCTCAATATAAACAGCAGACAGTAGAGGTACTCCCACGCGGGCTTGCTGATGATCGGAGCCAGAACCAAAAACACGGAGATGAGCGTCACCAAGACGGGGATGACTATGGGCACCTGGAGGCAAAAAACAGGTCAGGCTGTGGCCATGGGCACTCATTTTCTTTTGAAATTTCTCACTTAAAAAACTGATACAAGGAGAGTATGATGAACTCCATGCACCCCTCCTATAATTTCAATAATTTTAATGTAATTTTGCCAAGTTTATTTCACCTACTCCACCTTTTAAAAATTTTCTTTAAAAGAAATTTTGGGGCCGGGCGTAGTGGCTCACACTTGTAATCTCAGCACGTTGGGAGGCCAGGGCAGGCAGATCGCTCGAAGTCAGGACTTCGAGACCAGCCTGGCCAACATGGTGAAGCTATCTCTACCAAAAACACAAAAATTAGCCAGGTGTGGTGGTGCTCACCTGCAATCCCAGCCACTCGGGAGGCTGAGGCAGGAGAATCGCTTGAACCTGGGATGCAGAGATTGCAGTGAGCTGAAATCACACCACTGCACTCCAGCCTGGTTGACAGAGTGAGACTCTGTCTTTAAAAAAGTTTAAAATCGCCTTTTTTTTTTTTTTTTT
>NW_016114290.1:0-1012 GCF_001604975.1 Cebus imitator | reverse complement strand
AAAAAAAAAAAAAAAACACCAAAAGCAATTGCAACAGAAGCCAAAATTGACAAATGGGATCTAATTAAACTAAAGAGCTTCCGCACAGCAAAAGAAACTATCCTCAGAGTGAACAGGCAGCCTAAAGAATGGGAGAACATTTTGCAATCTATCCATATGACAAAGAGCCAATATCCAGACTCTACAAGGAACGTAATCAAATTTACAAGAAAAAAACAAACAACCTCATCAAAAATTGAGTGAAGGATATGAACAGACGCTTTTCAAAAGAAGACATTTATGTAGCCAACAAACATGAAAAAAAGCTCATCATTACTGGTCATTAGAGAAATGTAAATCAAAACCACAGTGAGATACCATTTCGCACCAGTTAGAATGGCAATCATTAAAAAGTCAGGAAACAACAGATGCTGGAGAGTATGTGGAGAAATACAAATGCTTTTACACTGTTGGTGGGAGTGTGAATTAGTTCAACCATTGTGGAAGAACAGTGTGGTGATTCCTCAAGGATCTAGAACGAGAAATACTATTTGACCCAGCAATCCTATTACTGGGTATATACCCAAAGAATCATTCTACTATAAAAACACATGCACACGTATGTTTATTGCAGCACTGTTCACAATAGCAAAGACTTGGAAACAACCCAAATGCCTATCATTGATAGACTGGATAAAGAAAATGTGGCACATATACATTATGGAATACTATGCAGTCATAAAAAAGGATGAGTTCATGTCGTTTGTAGGGACATGGATGAAGTTGGAAAGCATCATTCTCAGCAAAGTAACACATGAACAGAAAACCAAACACTGCACGTTCTCATTCATAAGTGGGAGTTGTACAATGAGAACATATAGGCACAGTGAGGGGAACATCACACACTGGAGCCTGTTGTGGGGTGGGGTGCCAGGGAATGGATAGCATTAGGAGAAATACCTAATGTAGATGACATTGGTTGATGGGTTCAGCAAACCACCTTGGCACATGTATACCTATGTAACAAACCTGC
>NW_016114289.1:0-1012 GCF_001604975.1 Cebus imitator | reverse complement strand
TTTAAAAATTAGGTGAGAATCACATAATGTAAAATTAACCATTTTAAAGTGAACAATTCAGTGGCATTTAGTACCTTCAAAATGTTGTACAACCACCACCTCTATCTGGTTCAAAAACATTTTCATTACTACAAAATAAAACCCTGTACTCATTAAACAGTTAGTTGACATTCTTCCTTCCCACCAACCCAGGCCAACAACAATCTGCTTTCAGTCTCTATGGATTTTGCTATTCTGGATACTTCCTATAAGTGAAATCATACAATATGTGACTTTTTTTGTGGTTTCTTTCACTTATGTTTTCAAATTCTTTCAGACTGTAGCATGTTTCTGTACTTTGTTCCTTTTTCATAAATAATATTTGATTGAATGGGCATACAGTCATGCATCACTTACTGATGGAGATATATCCTGAGAAATGCATCACTAGGCAATTTCATTGTCATGCAAACATCTAGAGTATACTTATACCAAACTAGATGGTACAGCCTTCTACATGCCCAGGCTATATGGTTTAGCCTATTGCTCCTATGCTATAAACCTCTACAACATGTTACCATATGGAATACTTTAGGCAGCTAAAACACAATGACAAACATTCGTGTATTTAAACACAGAAAAGGTGCCATAGAAAAACTCTTAAGTTTAATTAGACCTCATTTGTCTATTTTGGCTTTTGTTGCCATTGCTTTCGGTGTTTTGGTCATAAGTCCTTGCCTATGCTTATGTCTGAATGGTTTTGCTTAGGTTTTCTTCTAGGGTTTTTATGGTATTTGGCCTTATGTTTAAATCTTTAATCCATCTGGAGTTAATTTTAGTGTAAGGTGTCAGGAAGGTGTCCAGTTTCAGCTTTCTGCATATGCCCAGCCAGTTTTCCCAACACCATTTATTAAACAGGGAATCTTTTTCCCATTGCCTGTTTTTGTCAGGTTTGTCAAAGATCAGATGGTTGTAGATATGTTGTGTTGCCTCCGAGACCTCTGTTCTGTTCCATTGGTCTATATCTCTGTTT
>NW_016114288.1:0-1012 GCF_001604975.1 Cebus imitator | reverse complement strand
TTTTTTTTTTTTTTTTTTTTTAAAGTTATGGGGGTCTCACTATGTTGTTCAGCTGGATTAGAACTCCTGGGCAGAGAAGGGAAGATGGAGCCGCCATCCTGAACATGTCTAGTTCCCTAGTTCCTGCCGATATTCACCTGTGCAAGCTCCCAGCTTGCTTGTCTCTGTCTGTAGCTCAACTTTCAGGCTGCTATTTGTTAGAAAATGATTTGGGGCTGCTTATCATTAAAAAGAAGAGCCTTACTGAGGACTCCCATACCCTTACTAGCTGCCTAGGTGATTTCTCCTTAACTTTCATAACACTTCCACCTTGCCCTCCTGAGTAACTAGGTGCATGCCACTATGCCCAGCTTTAAAAAGCTTTTCTTGATATGGTTTACATCTGTCCATGTTTATCATATTGAAAATTAAAGTTGAGAAAATTTAAAAGTATTAATTGATTTCTAAATAATAAAAACTCATTATTTGCCAACATAAGTGGCATCTTTTATATAAAATAAATTTTCCAAAACAAAATTAAATAAAAGAATAGTATTGTTTTATACTTTTGCAAATCTTTTAAATATCTGGTTTAACAGAAAGCTCAATTATCATCTGCTTCTCTATTGTCTGTTGCAGTATCTTGTTTTTGTTTAAGTATACAAATAATTTATCCTTATACCAATGTGTGGTTGGAAACGAGAGACACAGCTTTGTCAAATAACTGGATATTCATTCTTCGATATTACACCAAAACTTGACAGTAATAGTTTTTAAAGGGCTAGTTGCAGTGGAATCTGAAACCAAATCAATGAACTCTTAAGTATTCCCTTATATTAAATTCCATTATTCATTTGTACTTTTGTTGAATCTTTTACTCATGAATAATATTGATCTTATACATCCCCCTGAAAGGGTCTTAGAACCTGCAAAGTTCCACGGACCATACTTTGATAAATGATGATTGATTTACTTGTTCATAATTGGCTTCTTCCAAAGCTACCCTCTAGAAGTAAGCTTTCTTTTTTTTTTT
>NW_016114287.1:0-1012 GCF_001604975.1 Cebus imitator | reverse complement strand
TTTCACCATGTTGGTCAGGCTGGTCTTGAACTCCTGACCTCAGGTGATCCGCCCACCTTGGCCTCCAAAGTGCTTGGATTACAGGCGTGAGCCACTACACCCGGCCTAATTCTCTTAAAAGACCAGCTGATCATGTTCATATGGGTCTATTTCTGGACTCTGTTTTGCTGCATTGATCTGTGTGTCTGTGCTCTCACCAGTTCCACACTGTCTTGATTACTATAACTTAATGGTAAATCTTGAAATTGGATGGTGTTCTTTTGAAAAATTGTTTTGGTTAGTCTAATTCCTTTCCCTTTTCATATGAATTGTAGAATCAGTTTTCCAATATTACAAAAATAATAGTAATAAAGCCTATCGCTGGGATTTGATTGAAATTGTGTTGAACCTGCATATCCATTTGGGGAGAACTGGCTCATTAACAATAGCATGTTGTTCAATCCATGAACATGGTGAGCCCCTCCAATTATTTAGGTCTTCTTTGATTTCTTTCCCCAGTGTTCTGTCGTTTTCATCATACTGTAAGGTTAGATTTATACCTAACAAATATTTCCCTTTTTGCTGCTATTGTAAAGAGTCCTCTCCTTTGTTTTTAATTAACTTCAGTTGTTCATTGCTAAGATATTGAACTGCAGTTGATTTCTGTGAATTGATTTTGTATCCCATGACATTACTAAAGTTATTTATTAGTTCTAAGGAGGTTTTTAGTAGATTCTATGAGATTTTCTACATAGATCATGTTGTCTACCAGTGAAGTAGTTTTTGTTTCTTCCTTTTCAATCCATATGCCTTTATTTCTTTTTCTTACTTTATTGCAACTTCCAGCAGTATAAGAATGTGAGGAAGGACATCTTTTCCTTGTTCCCTATTTTAGGGAGAAAGCGTGCAGTATCTCACCAAGCATGATGTTAGCTGTGGGTTGTTTTGTAGATGCCCTTTCTCAGTTAAGGAAGTTCCCTTCTATCCTTGCTTGCTGAAAGTTTTCCTTCTTTCTTTCTTTTTTTTTTTTTTT
>NW_016114286.1:0-1012 GCF_001604975.1 Cebus imitator | reverse complement strand
AAAAAAATTAGCCAGGCGTGGTGGCAGGTGCCTGTAATTCCAGCTACTTAAGAGGCTGACGTGGGAGAATTGCTTGAGCCCAGGAGGCCGAGGCTTCGGTGAGCCAAAATTGCGCCACTGCATTCCAGCCTGGGTGACAGAGCAAGACTCTGTCTCAAAAAAAAAAAGAGAAACATAGACCTTATAATAATAAAAATAGACTACAATAATTTGACTGAATAATGTTTATAATAGGAATTACATAAAGGGTAGAAGACAATATTTTTATAGTCATTCTTTTTATAAGTTCATACACAATACTGATGCAATTTCAATAAAAATCTCCAAAAGGTTTTCTTTTTAGGTGGGGGTGGTTTAGATACTGGATAAAATAACAGTTCCTTTGGAAGAATAAACAAGAATTGCTAAGAAAATTTTGGAAAGTAATAGCTATGGGGAAGCTTTGTAAGTATAAAAGATTAAGCTTAATGCTAATATGATCAAATATGTGATTTTGGTAAGCTAGATCTTCTGGAATCTCAGATCTTTAATCTTCCAGATTAAAGAAGTTTGGAAGTATATTTATGAACTTTATACTATGGGTTAAATTAGGATTTCAGTTTTCAGGAAAATAATATCTTATTTAACAAATGGTCCTGGCATAAGCAAGCAGTCAAACCTGTTCATCATAACATAAATATGAGTTCTGGGCTGGATGCGGTGGGTCACGCCTATAATCCCAGCACTTTTGGAGGCTGAGGTGGGCAGATCACTGGAGGCCAGGAGTTTGAGACCAGCATGGCCAACATGGCGAAATCTTGTCTCTACTAAAAATATAAAAATTTATACTTTATAAATTAAAATAGAATATGTTGGCACATGCCTGTGATCCCAGCTACTTAGGAGGCTGAGGCAGGAGAATCACCTGAACCTGGGACGAAGAGGTGGAGTGAGCTGAGATCATGCCATTGCACTCCAGGCTGGGCAACAAAGCGAGACTCCGTCTCAAAACAAGAAAAAAAAAAAAAAAAAA
>NW_016114285.1:0-1013 GCF_001604975.1 Cebus imitator | reverse complement strand
GCACACATCTTACCTTTTGAGTGAAGTCTTGTCTGGCCACCCTGTCAAGTCAGAAACCCCTCCTTGCTCTCTTTCTTCCCTGCCTTATTTTTTACCTCCTTTTCCTTAATCTGTGATTATACATACATATCTATGTATAATATATATATATATATATATATATTTCTTTTTTTCTTATCTTGTTAATTGTCTGAATTTCCCACTAGAATATAAGTTCCATGAGGGTAAAGATTAGTCTTTTTTTGTTTATTGTTGTATATTTAGCACTTAGAAAAGATTTTACACATAGTTAGAGCTGAATAAACATTTGTTGAATGAGCGAATTCATTAAGTTAATATACATCTACTGAAAAATTCTTAGGAAATACAGAAAAGCATACAAAAGGAAAAACAATTATATGTAACTCACCATTGAAAAATAGCCAGCATTAATATTGACTTGCATCCTTTCACAGTATACACGAGAGGTATAAGTAGATATAAAATTGGAATCAGTCTATATATAGTTTTGTATCATGTTTTCCTATGACATTTACAATCCTTGAAAAATATGATTTGGACCAGGTACTGTGGCTCGCCCTATAATCCCAGCACCTTGGGAGGCTGAGGCAGGCAGATCACTTGAGCCCAGATGTTCAAGCCTGGACAACATGGCAAAACCCTGTCTCTACAAAATAATACAAAAATTAGCCAGGCATGGTGTTGTGTGTCCATAGTCCCAGCTACCTGGGAGGCAGAACTGGGAGGACTGCATACGTCTGGGAGGTCTAGGTTATAGCGCGCCGAGATGGTACCACTGCCCTTCAGCTTGGGTGACAGGGTGAGACGCTGTCTCAAAATAAACAAACATGATTTGTAGTGGTGGCATAGTAGTCTGTCATATGGATGTAACAAAATGCATTCAACTACTCTCCTTGCCCTATACAATTTGTTTCTGTTTTCACTGTTAAGATAACATTATGATTTTTTTTTTACATATTCTCTCTCACAATAAAAACCTACAATTGCCAGTA
>NW_016114284.1:0-1013 GCF_001604975.1 Cebus imitator | reverse complement strand
GACCAGGACGGTCTCGATCTCTTGACCTCGTGATCCACCCGCCTCGGCCTCCCAAAGTGCTGGGATTACAGGCTTGAGCCACCGCGCCCGGCCTCCATTTTGTTTTGTTTTTTTTGAGACAGAGTCTTGCTGTCACCCAAGTTGGAGTATAGTGGCATGATCTCAGTTCACTACAACCCCTGCCTTCCAGGTTCAAGCGATTCTCCTGCCTCAGCCTCCCAAGTAGGTGGAACTGCAGGCGCCCGCCACTGCACCTGGCTAATTTTTGTATTTTTAATAGAGATGGGTTTTCGCCATGTTGGCCAGGCTGGTCTTGAACTCCTGGCCTCAAGTGGTCCACCCACCTCAGCCTCCCAAAGTGCTGGGATGACAGGCATGAGCCACCGCGCCCGGCCTGAAACTCCCTTTAGATGTTTATCCAGTAATGACTGATCCTGCATTTTTCTCGTCCTTTTTTGCTCATTTACCATCTGCATTGTTTTTATTCTGTTCTTAGAGAGATTTCCTTAACTTTGTCTTCCAACTCTTTCTTTCTTCTTATTTTTCTAAGACTGGGACTTGCTCTGCTGCCCAGGCTGAAGTGCAGCCTCAACCTCCCAGGCTCAAGTGATCCTCCTGCCTCAGCCTCCCAAGTAGCTAGAGCCACAGATGTGTGTCACCATGCCTGGCTAATTTTTTTATTTTTTAAAGTCGGAGTCTCACCAAGTTGGTCAGGCTGGTCTCAAACTCTTGGCCTCAAGTAATCCACCCATCTCAGCCTCCCAAAATGCTGGGATTACAGGTGGGAGCCACTACACCCAGCCTTCTGTTTTTGTTTTCTTTTGTTTTAATTTAAATTTAACTTTTTTAGAGATAAGGTTTTACTGTGTCACCCAGGCTGGAGTGCAGTGGCAGGATCATAGCCCACTGTAGCCTTGAACTCCTGAGCGCAAGCTATCCTCTGCCTCAGCCTCCTGAGTATCCAGATGACATGTGCCACCATTCCTGCTAATTTTTTTTTTTTTTTTTTTTTT
>NW_016114283.1:0-1013 GCF_001604975.1 Cebus imitator | reverse complement strand
AAAAAAAAAAAAGAAAAAAAAGAAAAAAAAAAGAGATAGGCCCAGAGGTTCTGACGCCAGGAAGGAAAAGAAGGTTTGGGAGGAGCCCTGCTTTGAGAAATGGCCCTGAGGCTATATACAATACAAAGTTTACTGAGAATTCCTGGAGGCCAACTGATCCAATTCAACAGTGACCTCGACACAAAACAATCCCTTCTTGCTTTCCCTCCCACCTCCTCCACCCAACCCTCCAGGGCTTTCTTCAGTTGCTGGGCAAGAGAGATTGTGGAACTGACCAGGCCCCTGGTTCCTCTTGTCAATTTAGGCCAAAGGGGAAATGAAAAGTTTAGTCTTAAATAGAGAGCATTTTTGCTACTTTCACTTATCTGTACTTAGGGATAATTTTTATTCCAGTTAAATTATTTGGCAAATTAACATTTTAATATGTCCTTTGTTTCATTTTCCATTGAGCCTTTTAATAAATGTAGCTGTATTTTCCAGGGTATGTCAGCTATGAGATATCCCCTCAGCTACTTTGAGTTTTGATTTTTTTTTTCTTCTACTATCTCTACTCATCTCCAGATGGTCTTTTAACTATTACCAAGTTTTATTTCTCAAGATCCTTTTTAGGAAAGCTAGTATCAGGAGCTCCCTTGAAAAACCTACCAGGTATTTAGAGCTCAAATTTTGTAGTCAGTGACTTGAGAGTTCAAATCTGGTTTTAAAACCTTGAGTAAATTACTTATTTTCTTTAAGACTGTATTCTCATATGTTAAATGCTGTCAACTAGACTCACTTGATTGGGTTTCTTAGAGAATTAAAATGAGGAATCATAGCTGGTGTGGTGGCTCATGCCTGTAATTCCAGCACTTTGGAATTACAAAGTGCTGGAATTACAGGCAAAGGTGGGTGAATCCTCTGGGCGCAAGAGTTCAAAACCAGCCTTGGCAACAAAGCAAGACCTCTGTCTCTACAAAAAATAAATTAAAAAAAAAAAAAAAAAAAAAAAAAAAAAAGAAAGAAAATACATGCTA
>NW_016114282.1:0-1013 GCF_001604975.1 Cebus imitator | reverse complement strand
AGAATCACTCATCCATTGCTGTGGGAATGTGAAATGGTAGAGTCACTCTGGAAAATCATTTCTTTAAAAAGTGAACATGCAACTGCTGTATGACTGGCAATTGCACTGCTGAGCATTTATCCCTGAAAATGAAGACCTTTTGCACATACAGAAATTTGTATATGAACATTCATAGCACACTTATTTATATTAGAAAAACGAAACATGGCTGGGTGTGGTGGCTCAAGCCTGTAATCCCAGCACTTTGGGAGGCTGAAGTGGGTGGATCATCTGGGGTCAGAAGTTCCAGACCATCCTGGCCAACATGGTGAAGCCCTGTTGCTGCTAAAAACACAAAAATTAGCTGGGCATGGTGGCGCATGCCCATAATCCCAGCTACTTGGGAGGCTGAGGCAGGAGAATCCCTTGAACCTGGAAGGTGGAGGTTGCAGTGAGCCAAGGTTGCGTTACTGCACTCCAACCTGGGTGGCAGACTGAGACTCTGTCTCAGAAAAAAAGGAAAAAAGAAAACAAAAGAAAAGAAAAACAAAACAAAACAAAGCTTGGAAAACGCCTATGTGTCTTATAGTAGGCGACGGGTTAGAGAAAAATTCTGTGGTATATCCACCCTGATGGCATATGACTCAGCCATGCAAATTATTCAACTTTTAGTACATACAACAATCTAGATGGCTCTCCAGGGAATTATGCTGAATGGAAAGAGCCAATCCATATGGTTACAGACAGGATTCCATTTGTATAATATTCTTTTTTAAATTATTTATTTCTTTGTTTATTTTAAACTTTTATTTTAGGTTCAGGGTACATGTGCAGGTTTGTTATATACGCAAACTCCTGTCATAGGAGTTTGTTGCACAAATTTTTTTGTCATCCAGGCACTAAACCTATTACCGTATGTCATATTCTAATATTCTTGTAATGACAAAATTATAGAACTATCAAACAAATTAGTGATTGTCAGGGATTAGGGATGGTGCTGGGGTCTGGGAGGGAGGTACATATGTTTATAAAAG
>NW_016114280.1:0-1013 GCF_001604975.1 Cebus imitator | reverse complement strand
AGTTAGGCTGGGAAGGGTAGATTTACCATGGGGAGGCTTGGAGGTGAGGTTATGAGTTTAGGGTGGTTCCCTGTGGCTCACGACCCAGGTGCTGGCCTTAAAGATGGAGAAATAGGCTGCAAGCTACAGAATGCCAGCAGCCACCGAAAGCCGGAAAGGGCAAAGGACGGATTTCCCCCTAGTTCTGACGGGAGTGTGGCCCGGCTGCCACCTTGGTTTCAGCCCAGGAAAACTGACTCTGATTTCTGGCCTCCAGGACTGCAGGAGAATAAACTTCTTCTGTCTTAAGCCAAGATGATAATGGTAATTTCTACTAGCGGCCACGGGAAACTAATACAGTCTGTTCCTTTCTGAGGTTTGTTAGGTTTGAACCAGAGGTTGATTTTAAGAAAAGAGACTTTACAAGGAATGGCATTCAGGTGCCAAGGCCTGCCACATGCCTGCTGGCTCTGACAGCTGGAAGGAGAGTGAGGCTAAGCTGTGGGTGTTTCTAGAAGTGGCTGCCACCTGGGCCATCAGCAACCATGTTCACTGGTCATTTCTAGAAGTGGCTGCTGCCTGGGCTATCCGCAACCATGTTCCCTGGTCATGCCTCATGCCTTGGTCCTGCCAACTTCTGAGATGCTAGGGGGTCTCAGGTAGGTAAGTGGCTTGACCCAGGACAAGTCTGTCTAACTAGACTCAGCGGGGATTAGAATAAAACTCCAAGCCCTCTTCCACTTGTCCAGCCCCTTGCCAAGCCTGCTCCCCTCTAGCGTCAGTGGCCTTTCTCTGATCTTCCAACACAGCCCCAGGGCCTTTGCACTTGCTGTTCCCTCAGCTTGGAACACTCTTCCTCTGGGGTCTCCCATGGCTGGCTGCTTCTCATCATTCAGGTCTCAGCTCAAATGCCACCTCCTCAGAGAGGCCCTCCGTGGCTGCACTAAGGCAAGTGACCTTCCCTAGTTACCTTCTCTTTCATCACAGGTCTGATTTTCTTCTCACATTCAATTATCTCATCAATCTCTTTGTTT
>NW_016114279.1:0-1014 GCF_001604975.1 Cebus imitator | reverse complement strand
TTTTTCTTGTCCTGCTCTTCCTACTTAGCTCTTTAAGGAATGCAATTATAAGCTTTACTGTCTCCCCATGAGATACTTCCTACACTGCAAACTTTTCTGACTGTGTCTACGTAGAAGTTCCAGGGAACAAACCTTGGAACAAACTAGGCACCCCTGGAACTCTCCCCCACCAGGAGATTGCCAGGAGACAGCAGTCAATCTACAACCTAGCTCTGCCCATGATAGCAAGACCACCTAATGGGTAAGACATCAGAGCTAGTCTCATTGACCCTGCACCTCCTCACCCCATCCCCTGCATGCCATTTTGCCAAGTCCTCCTTTTAAAGCTCCCACTTTCTGCCCCGAAAGTGGAAGCGGTTTCCTTAAGGCAAAGAGGCTGTATGTTCCGTTCAGCTGAGCATTGACATAAAGTCACTTTGTTTTTACCATCCTTGTGTTTGTCAATTGAATTTGCAAGCAACAAGCAGCATGAATTGCCTTCCTAGGACTGAGCCCTTAGTCTGTGGGGTCTGATGCTTTCTCCAGTTAGTGTCAGAGGTGGATTGCACTGTAGGACAGCTAGCTGGTACCCAAGATTTGGTCTGCCTGGGGAAAAACCCGTGCATCTGTTAATAGAAGTGTCTGTGTTGAGTGTTGAGAGAAGACAGTTTTTCCTCTTATAACAATTCTATCTTAAAACTTTTTTCTTCCTGTCTTCTGAGGCATAAAAGTTTTGAATTTTGAGGAAATCAGTCAATTTTCTTTTATGGTTTGTGATTTTCTGTCAGATCTAAGAAACTATAGCTACATCCAAGGTCACGAAGGTTTAATTTTATGTTTTCTCTGGAGATTTTAGTTTTGTCGTATTTAAATCTTGGATCCATTTTAAGTTAAATTTTTTATGTGGTATGAGGTGAGGATACAATTTCATGTCCCTTTATGCGGATCACAAGTTGCCTGACATCACTTGTTGGGACAGCATTTTTCCCCCAATTTAATGGTTATGGACCTTGTCTCAAATCAGTTGAGCATAGG
>NW_016114278.1:0-1014 GCF_001604975.1 Cebus imitator | reverse complement strand
GGAACATGAACCGGCCCCGACCCCGAGGAAAGGCTCCTCGGCCCCTACCCCGGCTCACCCACTTCTCACTGCCTTCACCTTCACGGTCATCATGCTGAGGGGAAAGAAAATTGCTATCAGTGCCAGAGTGAACAAGATGTGGCCAGAGTTCTCTTCTCCGCACCCACTCAAATGTACCTTTTCTAAAAGAACCTGTGGCCTAACCCAGCCTTTTGCTCCTTTTCTGCATGTCTCGCCGTCCCCCACTCCAAAAATGCCCGTGGTTCAGATCCACGAGAATATCAGTTGGGTGATTTAGGAATTCTAAAGTACCAGCTTGGCCATTATAATGATGACAAGGATGATTCACTGAGCATTACCCTCAATAGTTTAAGGAAAATAAAAAATTCACTGAGCAGTGAAGTGAGACATTTATATACTATCTCACTGAATCCTCACATCTACCCTATCATTATCACCTCCCACTCTGTAAAGAAGGAAACAGCTCAGGAACCTTAAGCAACTCCATATGATTTAGTATATCCTCTCTCAAAGGATGGGTTTGAGAGCCAGTCACGACAAAACATGAAACTCCACGTCAACTGGGTTGTTCAACAGCTAAGAAAGGAGGCAACATGGCCAGGCGCAGCGGCTCACGCCTATAATCCTAGCACTTCGGGAGGCCGAGGCAGGCAGACTGCCTACGCTCAGATTTGAGACCAGCCTGGGCAACACGGTGAAACCCTGTCTCTACTAATACATATATATATACACACACACACACACATATATATAAGTTATCCAGGTGTGGTGACATGCACCTGTAGTCCCAGCTACTCAGGAGGCTGAGGCAGGAGAATTGCTTGAACCCAGGAGGCGGAGGTTGCAGTGAGCCGAGATTGCGCCGCTGCACTCCAAATGCTCAGACTCCAATACTGGGGCTCTTCCTAACCCTCCACCTTCACACTCTCACTTTTTATCTCCCCTGTTTTATACAAGGAAGCAGTGTGACATTTCTTTCTTTTTTTTTTTTTT
>NW_016114277.1:0-1014 GCF_001604975.1 Cebus imitator | reverse complement strand
TCAATAATTTGTCCATAGTTATATTCAAATTAAGTAGGGTTTGAACCCAGGCAGTCTGTCTCTGAAAACTGTTTTCCTATCAGTGACATTAAGTATGTTGCCAAAGTATGTTCCTAAGCCACAGAACTGCATACAATATTTTGTGGGAAATGCTTCTTGCGTGCTGGCAGAATTAATTGAAAGTTTACAAAGCTTTCAAGTGTTGTGCAGGTTTTGGTGCATTTTGTAGAATAATAATATTCACCTTGTCCTACGTCTATAACACTGTCCAACTCTCCATCAACGACATCACAAAAAGTCTGTCGGCATGCTCAGCCAAACCCCATAGCAAAGGCATTGTGCGATTCCTACAGTGCAGTGCGGCTCTTCTGTTCAAAGCACAGAATGTCTCAGAGGGTCTCACATGTGCGCTTCTGTGGTTACTCACAAAATGAGTGTCTACTATGGACTCTCCATACTGGTAGGGATTGGAGCCAAAATAGTAACAAAACTTCACGTTCTGCACATGAGTCCCGAAAATTAAATTAAAAAAAATTTTTTTAATGAAAACTCAATCTTTAAGGAGCTCATGGTCTAGCAGGCGAAACAAAGGAAGGGACAGTCATCCTGAAAGTCTTCCTAATTGATTTAACACGTAAGCTGAAATCCAACGGATGAGGGTAGTCTTATCTTTTCTGAGGGTAAAGTCTGCATGACAGCAGTTACCATGAGAAAACATTTTGGGACCTGGAATAGCGGCTCATGCCTATAATCCCAGCATTTTGGGAGGCCTGGATGGATTGACTGGTCAAGCTGAAAAGTTCAAGACCAGCCTGGGCAACATGGTGAAACTCCATCTTCACAAAGAAAAAAAACAAAAATTAGGCAGGCATGATGATGCACACCTGTAATGTCACCTACTTGGGAGTCTTAGGTTGGAGGATTGCCTGAGCCCAGGAGGCAGAGGTTGCATTGAGCCGGGGTTGTGCACTGACTCTAGCCTGGGTGACAGAGTGAGACCGTTTTTCTCACAAA
>NW_016114276.1:0-1014 GCF_001604975.1 Cebus imitator | reverse complement strand
AAAAAAAAAAAAAAAAAGAATTTTGTTGGAGGAAAGAGATGGTCAAGATGCTGTTCCTATATCCTGGAATATTCTGGTATAAATTGAAAGCTGAGAGGAGTGAGGTGACCCAAAACTTGTCGCCAGCCATCTGTGATTTATCCACAGGGAGACTTTCCCCCAATCCTGGTTTTACATTATAATCCTTGGGGAATTTTAACAAAATGCTAGTGCCCAAGGTTCACCTCAGACCAATGAAGTAGAATCTTCTCATGGCCAACAGGGCTGAGGACCACTGATATAAACCTGCAAATGCTGTCACATTTCCCAGAGTGCAGTGCAGATCAACGGGCTGCCACAGGTGGCCGTGGGCTCAGCAGGACAGTTTACTGCCTGCACTTAGGCAGCCTGGCATTTATAATCTCATGACTTCATCTCCCCCACTCGTGAAGATGAACATTTCCTTCTTCACCCATCTCCGGGTTTTGTGTTTTTCAGCTTAAACAGGGAAACAAGGAACCGCGAGCTACTGAGAATCACCATGGAAAACCAGGGCATTCTGAAGAGGCTTGTTGATCGCAAACCCCACTATGACCACAGGGCATCGGAGATAGACTGGCAGGTACATTGGTACTCATGTTATATTCCCAGACACAAACAGAGTTCATCCGTGTTCAGCCTAGAGAGAGTATCAGAAAGATCCCTAAACAGCACCTGAAATGTAACAGTCATTAAAAGAAAAACCATCCAGTCTGGGCGTGGTGGCTCACGCCTGTAATCCCAACACTTTGGGAGGCCAAGGCAGGTGTATCACGAGGTCAGGAGTTTGAGACCAGCATGGCCAACATGATGAAACCCCGTCTCTACTAAAAATACAAAAAATTAACCAGGCATGGTGGCAGGCACCTGTAGTCCCAGCCACTCGGGAGGCTGAGGCAGGAGAATTGCGTGAGCCTGGGAGATGGAGATTGCAGTGATCCAAGATCCTGCCACTGCAATCCAGCCTGGTCGGCAGAGCGAGACTCTGTCTCAAAA
>NW_016114275.1:0-1014 GCF_001604975.1 Cebus imitator | reverse complement strand
GCCTCCTGGGTTCAGGCAATTCTCCTGCCTCAGCCTCCTGAGTAGCTGGGACTACAGGCACGCGCCACCATGCGCAGCTAATTTTTTGTAGTTTTAGTAGAGACGGGGTTTCACCATGTTGACCTGGATGGTCTTGATCTCTTGACCTCGTGATCCACCCGCCTTGGCCTCCCAAAGTGCTGGGATTACAGGCTTGAGCCACCGCGCCTGGCCTAAAGAAAAAAAAATGTTCATTTCTAACAAGTTCCCCATGATGCCATTCCAGCTGATGTGGAAATTATGCTGTGAAAACTGCTGGACATTGCTTTGCAACTGTGGCTACACATAAGGATTACTGGAAAGTTTTAAAAAGATACTGATGCCCGGGCCCCATTCCCAGAGATTCATTGGCTAGCTTGGGGCTTAGTTGGGAATTTTCAAAAGTTCTCCAGGTGAATGGAATCAGTGCTCAAGATTGAGAAGCATTATTGTAGAATAATGGTTGTTAATCAGGGATGTATAGTGGAATTACCTGGACAGTTTCTGTGTTCATGTGCTTCAGCTCTGTTGGAGATTCTGATTCAGAATGGAATCTGGAGATTTGCTATGATAAAAGCCACCCTGATAACTCAGGTATATAACTAACCACTGCTCTAGGATATTGCATCCTCCTTCTGTCATTTTTAGTATTTCCCATTTCACTGACTCTATTTTTATTCTCTTTATTAAATTTGATTTCCTCTACCTTTGATAATTTTTTTGTGTGTGTGCAACTGAGTGTCCCTCTTGTTGTCCAGGCTGGAGTGCAATGGCGCGATCTCGGCTCACTGCAACCTCTGCCTCTGGCGTTCAAGTGATTATCCTGCCTCAGCCTCCCGAGTAGCTAGGATTACAAGCATGCGCCACCATGCCTGTCCAATTTTTGTATTTTTTTTTTTTTTTTTTGAGGCAGAGTCTCGCTGTGTCGCCAGGCGCCAGGCTGGAGTGCAGTGGCGTGAGCTCGGCTCACTGCAACCTCCACCTCCCAGGTTCAAG
>NW_016114274.1:0-1015 GCF_001604975.1 Cebus imitator | reverse complement strand
TTTTGAGACAGAGTCTTGCTCTGTGGCTCAGGCTAGAGTGCAGTGGTGCAATCTCAGCTCACTGTAACCTCCACATCCCAGGTTCAAGAGATTATCATACCTCAGCCTCCCAACTAGCTGGGATTACAGATGTGCACCACCACACCCAGCTAATTTGTGTGTTTTTAGTAGAGACAGGGTTTCACCATGTTGGCCAGGCTGGTCTCAAACTCCTGGCCTCATATGATACACCCACCTCAGACTTCCAAAGTGTTGAGATTACACACGTTAGCCACCACACACGGCCTGTACTTTCTTTTTTTATTTTTATATTATTTCAATATTTTTTGAGGAACAGATGGGTTTTGGTTACATGGATAAGTTATTTAGTGGTGGTTTCTGAGATTTTGATGCACTCGTCACCTGAGCAGTGTACCCCGTACACAATGTATAGTCTTTTATCCTTTTCCTCCTCCCATCCTTCCTGCTGAGTCCCCATAATCCATTATGTTATTCTTACATTTTGTTTCCTCATAGCTTAGCTCCCACTTATAAATGAGAACATAAGATATTTGATTTTCCATTCCTAAGTTACTTCACTAAGATTAATGGTCTCCAACTCTATCCAGGTTGCTGTGATTCCCAGTATTTCATTCCTTTTTATGACTCAATAGTATTCCATGGTGTATATATACATTTTCTTTATCTATTTTCTTGTTGAGCATTTGGTCTGGTTCCATATTTTTGCAATTGTGAGTTGCAGCTATAATAAACATGCCCTGTGACAGTATCTTTTTCATATAATAATTTTATTTATTTATTTATTTTTATTTATTTATTTTTTTTTTTTGAGACACAGTTTCACTCTTGTTACCCAGGCTAGAGTGCAATGGCGCGATCTCGGCTCACCGCAACCTCCGCCTCCCAGGTTCAGGCAATTATCCTGCCTCAGCCTCCTTAGTAGCTGGGATTACAGGCACGTGCCACCATGCCCAGCTAATGTTTTGTATTTTTTTAGTAGAGACGGGGTTTCACC
>NW_016114273.1:0-1015 GCF_001604975.1 Cebus imitator | reverse complement strand
TTTCTTTGGAGAATCTGGAAGCAGATATTTCCAGCCATATTCAGGCATGTGAGAAATAGCTGTTAGACTGCGTTTAAAACACGGGAGAAACGTCTAGTTCAAACACCTCTGCCTTATGTTAGTTCACCTTAGGTAGTTGCAGCTACGTTTAGATTCAGCGAGTTAGAAACACGTTTCTTCTAATGGCTGTGTTTTGATATTCCAGAGTGACTCTGACTATAGGCTGAAATGAGAAATATCTTGATCTAAAACAAAAACGAACGTATCTAGCCAAGTAGTTGTTAAGTTGTGGAATCATCTCACAGAGTTAAACTGATATGTGTGTGCAGCAGTTCAGAAATCCTTTCGATGTAGAATCTGGAAACAGATATTTCCAGTGATATACTGGAATGTAAAACCAAGCAGTAAGACTGCGTTTAAAACAGAGGAGAAGCGTCTATTTCAAACTGCTCTGCGTTGTGTTCGTTCACCTTAGGAAGTTGCATTTATGTTTAGATTCAGCGAGTTAGAAACACGTTTCTTCTAAAAGCTGCATTTGGATATTCCAGAGTGAATGAAACGGTAGGCTGTAATAAGAAATATCTTGCTCTAATACAAAAACGCAGCTACCTAGCAGAATGGTTGTCAGGCTGTACAATCAACTTACAGAGTTAATCTGATGTGTGTGTGCAGCAATTCAGAAATCTTTTCCTTTTAGAATCTGGAAACATATTTCCAGCCATATACATGCATACAGGAACTAGAAGTAAGACTGCGTTTAAAACACAGGGGAAAGGACTCGTTCAAACTACTCTCCAACGTGTTCTCTCACCTTAGGAACTTGCATCTATGTTTAGATTCAGCGAGTTAGAAACACGTTTCTTCTAAAAGACGCATTTGGATATCCCAGAGTGAATGAGACTATAGGTTGTAAGGAGAACTATATTGATCTAAAACAAAGAAGCAGCTATCTGGCCGAATGGTTGTCAAGTTGCACAATCAACTTACCAAGTTAAACAGATGTGTGTGTGCAGCA
>NW_016114272.1:0-1015 GCF_001604975.1 Cebus imitator | reverse complement strand
CAATCTTGGCTCACTGCAACTTTTGCCTCCTAGGTTCAAGAGATTCTCCTCCTTCAGCCTCCTGAGTAGCTGGAATTACAGGCACATGCCACCACGTCCAGCTAATTTTTGTATTTTTAGTAGAGGCAGGGTTTCACCATGTTGGTCAGGCTGGTTTCAAGCTCCTGACCTAGTGATCTGCCCGCCTTGGCCTCCCAAAGTGCTAGGATTACAGGCATGAGCCATTTCGCCCCGCCTCCAACTGCTCTCCCAAAATCAGCCTTGAGGCATGACTCACCAAGTACACTGCTCTTTGGAAGAAGGTGGTGGTCTCCAGGATTTTATGCATCGTGATGGTTTCTAACTCATCAGGGTCTAGCTGTTCCTTTTCAAAGGGCATTCCATTGAACAGCACTATAGGCAGGGGGCCAACTCCAGTCTGCTCATAATAGCCTCTTGCTTCCTGAAACAAAAGAAACCATAAAAACAACAGCATATTTTTGCCTTGTGTAAGACAAATGGAACAAAGCATATTTTTCTTTTTTTTTTTTTTTTTTTTTTTTTTTTTTTTTAACAGGACAGGGTCTCTATCTATCACCTGGGATGGAATATAGTGGGGCAGTCGCAGCTCACTGCTACCTTGAACTCCTGGGCTCAAGCGATCTTCCCACCTCAGTTTCCTGAGTAGGACTACAGACGTGCACCACAAAGCCTGGCTAATTTATTTATTTACTTTTTTGAAAAGTGGTCCTGCCATATTTCCCAGTTTGGTCTTGGACTTCTTACCCTCAAACCATCCTCTCGCCTCAGCTTCCCAAACAGTGATGCCAAGAATTTTACTGCCTACTACAGAGGCAACAAAAAATGTAAGCCAACTTATTCATTTATTTATTTAGTGAGATGGAGTTTCACTCTGTCACCCAGGCTGGAGTGCAGTTGTGCAATCTTGGCTCACTGCAACTTTTGCCTCCTAGGTTCAAGAGATTCTCCTCCTTCAGCCTCCTGAGTAGCTGGAATTACAGGCACATGCCACCAC
>NW_016114271.1:0-1015 GCF_001604975.1 Cebus imitator | reverse complement strand
TCAGTCAACTAATAAAAATTATAGTTTTCTGGGTTTTCCAAGTTTCAGTGTTTTTTATTTTTAAAAAATTCCACATGAGTCAAGCCTGAACTTTGACCATCTGGAAATTAATTTTTTAGCAGTTTTTCCCACATGGGAGTATTTTTCATATTTGTCTAGCGCTTTGCAATGACTGACCTGCCAAGTCTACTCACACAGAATTTGCTTCAATATTTGGTGTTGCATTTCATAGGGTCTGATAAGAATTATTTAATAGAAGCCGGGAGTGGTGGCTCACACCTGTAATCCCAGCACTTTGGGAGGCCAACGCGGGTAGATCGCTTGAGGTCAGGAGTTCAAAACCAGCCTGTCCCACATGGCGAAACCCCATCTTTAAAAAATAAAAATAGGCCAGGCATGGTGGCTCACACCTATAATCAAAGCACTTTGGGAGACCGAGGCGGGCGGATCACCTGAGGTCAGGAGTTCAAGACCAGCCTGGTCAACATGGTGAAACCCTGTCTTTAAAGAAAATAATAATAATAAATTTAAAATAAATAAAAATTTTAAAAAAAAAAGAACTAGGCACATGTCACCACACACAGCTAATGAATTTACTGTTCAGAGATATGGCATTTCCCATTAAAAAAAAAAAAAAAGAATTATTTAATAGAACATAAGAAGTATTTAATGTGGTGCAATCTTAGCTCACTGCAGCCTCTGCCTCCCAGACTTCAGTGATCCTTCCGCTTCAGCCTCCTGAATACTTCTTATGTTCTCTTCTGGGCAACAGAGCTGGGACCACAGGCGTACCACTACACCTGGCTGATTTTTGTACTTTTTGTGGAGAAAGGGGTCTCACCATGTTGTCTAGGCTGGTCTCACGCTCCTGAGCTCAAGTGATCTGCCTGCCTCGGCCTCACCAAGTGCTGAGATTATAGGTGTGCCTGGCTGGTCTGAATTGTTTAACTGGAAAACATTTCCTAAATTGAAGGCTAAGTGCTGGCTTATAGACCTCATTCTTTTTTTTTTTTTT
>NW_016114270.1:0-1015 GCF_001604975.1 Cebus imitator | reverse complement strand
AAAAAAAAAAAAAAAAAAAAAAGGTATTAGAGTGATAATAGCAAGGTGGCAGAATATGAAGCCCCAGTCTGGTTTTCCCATGGAGACACCAACTTAACAACAATATGCAGGCCAAATTGCCTTTGTGAGAGCCTCGGAAACCAAAGAGTTCGCAGCACTCAGGTGCCTACAAAGCTCAGACGGACTACATCGAAGTGGGTAGGAAATGTCTTACATTTTGCCTACCCTAACCTCTCCCTTTCCAACACAACATGGAGTGATGGGAAGAAAACTCACAACTCCCAGCTTCTCCTCGCCAAGGAAAAAAGAAGAGTGAAACATGAGCCCAACATCCTGGCTTTCTGGGGGCCGTCCAACAGACTGGTTTCTGTTTCGACTCAGTGAACGCAGAGCAGAAGGTGCATAGTTTGGGTGATAGGTTGGGGACCACTGAACAAAGATAAGTGTCACATGAGTTGCTGCAGGAAGGCTACAGTACTGAAGACAGACACCAGAGGGAGTAAGAGATCATGAACTGAGAAAACAGGCGCAAGCGTTTTAACTAGAACATTACACGCAGACACAGACACACACAGACACACAGACACACACAGACACACACACACACACAGACACACACACACACACACGCCAGGCGCGGCCAAGGGAGAAGGATGGCTTGAGCTCAAGAGTTTTGAGACCAGCCTGGGCAACATAGGGAGAACTGGTCTCTACAAATAAAAAGTAAATAAAAGGAAATTATACACATAGGCCCAGAGAAAATCCATCCCTGGTCGGGTGTGGTGGCACGTGCCTGTAGTCAAAAATTAGCTGGGTGTGGTGGCACCTGAAGTCCCAGCTACACGAGAGACTGAGGCAGAAAAATCGCTTGAATACGGGAGGCAGAGGTTGCAGTGAGCTGTCATGCCACTGCACTCCAGCCTGGGCGACAGAGTGAGACTCCATCACAAAAGAAAAAAGAAAATGAAAGAAAAGAAAAGACAAGAAAAGAAAAGAAAAGAAAGAAAGAAAAAAA
>NW_016114269.1:0-1016 GCF_001604975.1 Cebus imitator | reverse complement strand
GGCTACTCTCCAGCTCTTTCCTCTCCAGCCACTACAGTCGTGGAGCCACGTATTGAGACGAAGTTTCAAAAGATGGAGGCAGCCTAGATTACTAAGTCACAACAAGGACAGGTACCCTGGAAAATTGCTGACATTCATCAAACTTCCTGTGAACAAGAGATAAACTTTGTTGTGCTAAACCACTGAAATTTAGAAGTTATTACAACATGACCTATTCTTCCTTGACCATACTCTCAAAGGAATCACATTCATTCTTATGACATCTCTCTGTTTTGCCAGTGGAGAAATGAAGACAGAAACAGTTAGTGAGTTGCCTAAAAGTAGTCAGTAGTGAAATAGAACATCCTGCCTTCCACATGACAGTTGTAGACAAAAGATCAGTATTTTTCTAAATCAAATTAGGAATTTTTGTTTTATTTATTTGTTAGCTATTCAATAGGGTTTTTGTGAGTTTTTTTTTTTTTTCTTAAGACAGAGTCTCACTCTGTCTCCCAGGCTGGAGTGCAGTGGCGCGATCTTGGCTCACCGCAACCTCCGTCTCTCGGGTTCAAGAATTCTCCTGCCCGCAATCTCTTCCAGCTAATTTTTGTATTTTTAGTAGAGTCGGAGTTTCTCCATGTTGGCCAGGCTGATCTCGAACTCCTGACCACAGGTGATCTACCCACCTCACCCTTCCAAAGTGCTGGGATTACAGGCATGAGCCCCCGAGCCCTGCATGTTTTTTATTATTAATTTAGGTTCAGGGGTACATGTGCAAGTCTGTTACTTGGTTATATTGTATAATGCTGAGGTTTGGGCTTCTAGTGAACCCATCAGTCCAATAGCAAACATAGTACCCAAAAGGTCATTTTTCAACCTTATTTCTCCTCCCTTTTTCCCCCATTTTGGAGTCTCCAGTGTCTCTTATTTCCTTCTTTATATCCATGTGTACCCATTGTTTAGCTCCCACTTATAAGGGAGAATGAGTAGTACTTAATTCTCTACTTCCGAGTTATTTTACTTAGAATAATAACCTC
>NW_016114268.1:0-1016 GCF_001604975.1 Cebus imitator | reverse complement strand
CCTCGGCCTCCCAAAGTGCTGGGATTACAGGCTTGAGCCACCGCGCCCGGCCTTAAACAATATTTTTGTATAGATGGGGTCTCACTATATTGCCCAGGCTGATCTTGAACTCCTGGCCTTAAGTAATTCTCTTGCCTCAGCCTTCCAAAGTCCTGGGATTACAGGTATGAATCACAACACTTGACCTGTTATTAATTAAATTTATTTATTATTTTATTTTTTGAGATGGAGTCTCATTCACTCTGTTGCCCAGGCAGGATTGCAATGGCACCTTCTCGGCTCACTGCAACGTCCATCTCCTGGACTCAGTCGATTCTCCTGCTTTGAGAATGGTGGGCGGATCACCATTCGGGAGGTCAAGACCAGCTTGACCAACACAGTAAAACCCCATCTCTACTAAAAATAAAAAATTAGCTGAGCATGGTGGCACATGCCTGTAATCCTAGCTACTTGGGAGGCTGAAGCAGGAGAGTCCCTTGAACCCAGGAGGGAGAGGTTGCAATGAGCTGAGATTGAGCCATTGTACTTCCAGCCTGGGCAGCAAGAGGGAAACTCTGTCTCAAAAAAAAACAAAAAGAAAAAGAAAAAAAAGAAAAGAAAAAAAAAAAACTGGTCCTGTTTCTTCTGTACTGAAAATGCTTCATTGTCTTTTACTGAACATAATCGTTTCTGAAATCAAGAACTAATGACATATTCTTGGTGCTCCCTGAGTTCTTTTTTTTTGCTGTTTGTTTGTTAAGGCAGAGTCTTGCTCTGTCGCCCAGACTGGAGTGCAGTGGCATGATCTTGGCTCACTGACACCTCCATCTCCAACATTCAAGTGATTCTCCTGCCTCAGCCTCACGAGTAGCTGGGATTACAGGCATGTGCCACCACACCCAGCTTTTTTTTTTTTTTTTTCTTTGTTTAGATGGGGTTTCCCCATTTTGGCCAGCTGATCTCAAAATCCTGACCTCAAGTAATCCACCTGCCTCGACCTCCCAAAATCCTAGGATTACAGGGGTATAAGCCACCAT
>NW_016114267.1:0-1016 GCF_001604975.1 Cebus imitator | reverse complement strand
AAAAAAAAAAAAAAAAAAAGTCCAGGACTAGATGGATTCACAGCTGAATTATATCAGACATTTAAAGTAGAACAGGTACCAATCTTACTGAAACTATTCCCAAAGAAAATGAAAGAGGGAATCCTCCCTAAATCATTCCATGAAGCCTATATCACCCTAATTCCAAAACCAGGAAAGGACTTAACAAAAAAAGAAGACCAATATCCCTGATGAACACAGATGCAAAAATCCTCAACAAAATACTAGCTAACTGAATGCAACAGCATATCAAAAAGATAATCCATCATGATCAAGTTGGTTTCATACCAGGAATACAGAGATGGTTTAATATAAACAAGTAAATAAACGTGATACATCACATAAACAGAATTAAACACAAAATCGTATGATCATCTTGGTAGATGCTGAAAAGGCAGTTGACAAAATCCAGCATCACTTTATGATTAAAGCCCTAAGCAAAATTGGCATAGAAGGGGCATACCTCATGGTAATAAAAGCCATCTATGACAAACTCACAGCCATTATTATACTGAACAGAAAAAGTGGAAAGCATTTCCCCTGAGAACTGGAACAAGACAAGGATGCTCACTTTCACCACTTCAAATCACAAAAGGGGAAGTCAAAGTCTTACTGTTTGCTGATGTTATGATTATATACCTGGAAAACCCTAAAGAATAATCCAAAAAGTTTCTAGATCTGATAAATGAATTCAGTAAAATTTCAGGACACAAAATCAGTAGCATTGCTATACACCAACAGCAATGAAACTGAGAATCAAATCAAGAACTCAACCCCTGGGAGTTCAAGTCCAGCCTGACCAATTTGGAAAAACCCTGTCTTTACTAAACATACAAAAAATTAGCCAGGCGTGGTGGCACATGCCTGTAATCCCAGCTACTTGGAAGGCTGAGGCCGGAGAATTGCTTTAACATGGGAGGTGGAGTTTGCAACGTGTCGAGATTTTGCCATTGCACTGCAGCCTGGGCAACAAGAGTGAAACTCTGTCTCAAAAAAAA
>NW_016114266.1:0-1016 GCF_001604975.1 Cebus imitator | reverse complement strand
CATTGCACTCCAGCCTGGGTAACAAGAGCGAAACACCGCCTCAAAAAAAAAAAAAAAAAAAAAAAAAAAAAAAGACAGGGTTTCTCCATGTTGGTCAGGCTGGTCTCAAACTCCCGACCTCAGGTGATCCGCCTGCCTCGGCCTCCCAAAGTGCTGGGATTACAGGCGTGAGCCACCACGCCCGGCCCAGGTTCCTTTTTCAAATGTGTCACTGACAATGCTTTAGCATGTGTACCCCAATCCCATTTGTCCGTCATTTCTACTACATGATTTTGCAAAGTAGTGATTTTTAGGAACCTGTATGTTGCTTTACAGCAGAACTGACTGTATAAATTGACAGCTGAATGACGACTTCTTAGACCTTAAGCTACTCTATTTCAATTCCAATAATTTACTAGAGAGAAGCCTGCCCTCCCCCAAAATTTCACAAAATGTTTACAGCCCGTACCCTAGCAAGCCATCAGGATACTGATAACTTTTTAAGTCTGGTGGCTTTGATTTCAGGTAGGCACTGGATTGAATTTTCCAGCTTAAGTTCTATAGTCTGCCTAAGCCTAACTTAGAAGACAAGTGTTCTCCATATCTGAACCTTCATGTGTACCATTTTATGACTTTCATAGTTTTGACTGCTCTTAACCTATTCCAAAACATACTGACACCTTGAATTTAAATGACACTGTATTATAAAGCAACTGGGCATAGCCCTCAAGCCTACTACAAAAAGGACCATAGACTCAGGAAACACCATATCCAAGTTAAAAACAGATTCAGGCCAGGTGTGGTGGCTCACACCTATAATTCCAGCACTTTGGGAGGCCAAAGCAGATAGATCACTTGAGATCAGAAGTTCGAAACCAGCCTGGCCAATGGTGAAACCCTCTCTACTAAAAATACCAAAAAATTAGCTGGCTGTGGTGGCAGGCGTCTGTAATCCCAGCTACTCAGGAGGCTGAGGCAGGAGAATCACTTGAACCCAGGAAGTGAAGGTTGCAGTGAGCCGAGATTATGCCACTGTA
>NW_016114265.1:0-1016 GCF_001604975.1 Cebus imitator | reverse complement strand
GTTCAATAACCAAACATAGAAAAGGTGATGAATCCCAACTTCCATTTTATTTTTTATTCACCATCCAAAATGGTCTTCAAATGGGGAAGAGATTAACCAACAGGGATACAAAGATTGAGGGTCAAGATAAATGAAGAAACATATTAAGATGGCCTATGGACACATCAAAGTATATTAAGCTACAAGACTATAATAATAAAATTCTGTAGATCTAAAATGATTTTGGCGATGGAATGCTTAATCCATGTCATATTTATGTTTTAACTTTACAATTCACTAGGAAAAATATGACAAACTTTGGGGATATTAAATTTTGAGGAAAATTAAAATGTATACTAAACCACTAACCTTTCAACAGTAATCTCTAAAGCTACTATGAGTTTATCCGATAAATCACATAGTCCTAGTCATCAACTTGCAGGTATTTTTGAATGAAATATTATTTTTCAGATTAGTAAGTCCAAAATTTTGTTGGTCAAATAGAATTCATTTACATGAATAAAAAATGACTTTTAAAATTCTATTTCTGGCCTAGGGCAGTAGCTCGGCCTGTAATCCCAGCACTTTGAGAGACTGAGGAGGGTGGATAACCTGAGGTCAAGAGTTCGGGACCAGCCTGGCCAACATGATGAAACCCCGTCTCTACTAAAAATACAAAAATTATCCAGGCATGGTGGTGAGCCTGTAATTCCAGCTACTTGGGAGGCTGAGGTGGGAGAATTGTTGTATCTGGAAGGCAGAAGCTGCAGTGAACTGAGATCATGCCACTGCACTCCACCCTAGGCAACAGAGAGAAACTTTGTCTCAAAAAAAAAAAAAAATTCTATTTCTAAAAATTATCTCACTATCAATAAAAGAGCATTAATGGCATGTTAAATATTAGCTAAATCAGACATCCTAGTGGATCGAAACTAGTAAGTTTAGCTGTATTTTTTAATGGAAGCTACTACATTACGATATTCATATGGAACCAAAGACTTTTGGCATTTGCTTTTAAGATTTACCTACTCAGATAA
>NW_016114264.1:0-1016 GCF_001604975.1 Cebus imitator | reverse complement strand
GTGCCGAGACCCACACGACCCGCGAGCTGAGCCGTGGACACCCGTGAGAAGCCTCTACAGGCAGGACACTGGGTGCCGAGACCCACACGACCCGCAAGCTGAGCCGTGGACACCCGTGAAAAGCCTCTATTGGCAGGAGGCTTCCCAAATGGGACTCTGTCCCAACAAGAAGAAAATGCTGGAAGCAGTGGAGGCTGTGGTCAAAGGGGCCAGCCGCTGCTTACCTCACGGTGGGTCTGAGGAAGGATATGAGGGGCGAGTGCCTTGGCTCAGAGCATGGCCCCAGCCAGAGGCCCTGCAAAGGGACCCTCAGTGTTAGGGACCAGGCGCCCACATTCTGACCCATCCAGGACCTTCCACAACCTCCACCTTCCCTTTGCCTCAAGGACCCGCACAGCAAGCCCAGCAAGAAGCCACTCCCACGGCTGTCCTGGAGCCTGTGTGTGCACGTGGCCCTGCAGGGCGTGGGTGCCGCCTCTGCCAAGACCCCACTGTTCCCTCAGCAGGCTGGCACAGTGATGCTCAGCCAGAAGGACTAGTCGGCCTCAGAGACTGGGCAGGAAGCCTGCACATGGCACAGACTTGGATTTCAATCCACAAAAGCCAGGCGGCCTGGGGCGGCAGCCCCCACACCCCAGACCACACCCCACACTCCAGGAAACAGTGAGCATCATGGCCACACATACCAGCATGCAGGGCCACACCCCCACACTCCAGGAAACAGTGAGCATCATGTCCACACACACCAGCATGCAGGGCCACACTCCACACTCCAGGAATCGCGAGCATCATGTCCACACACACCAGCACGCTGGACCACACTCCACACTCCAGTAAACAGCGAGCACCATGTCCACACACACCAGCACGCTGGACCACACCCCACACTCCAGGAAACAGTGAGCACCATGTCCACACACACCATCACGCAGGACCACACCCCACACTCCAGGAAACGGCGAGCACCATGTCCACACACACCAGCACGCAGGACCACACCCCACACTCCAGGAAAC
>NW_016114263.1:0-1016 GCF_001604975.1 Cebus imitator | reverse complement strand
AATGCCCGTCTTTGTCTCTTTTGATCTCTGTTGGTTTAAAGTCTATTTTATCAGAGACTAGGATTGCAACCCCTGCTTTTTTTTTTTTTTGCTCTCCGTTTGCTTGGTAAATCTTCCTCCATCCCTTTATTTTTAGCTTATGTGTGTCTTTGCACATGAGGTGGGTCTCCTGAATACAGTATACCAATGGGTCTTGACTCTATCTGATTTGTCAGTCTGTGTCTTTTGATTGGAGCATTTAGCCCATTTACATTTCAAGTTAATATTGTTATGTGTAAATTTTATCCTATCATTATAATGCTAGCTGATTATTTTGCCCATTAGTTAATGCAGTTTCTTCATAGTGTCGATAGTTTTTACAATTTGATATGTTTTTGCAGTGGCTGATACCAGTTTTTCCTTTCCAAATTTAGTGCTTCCTCAGGAGCTCAGATTTTGTGAGACAGGATTTTGATGACAAAATCTCTCAGAATTTGCTTGTCTGTAAAGAATTTTATTTCTCCTTCTCTTATGAAGCTTACTTTGGCTGGATATGAAATTCTGGATTGAAAATTCTTTTCTTTAAGAATGTTGAATATTGGCCCCCACTCTCTTCTGGTTTGTAGGGTTTCTGCCTAGAGATCTGCTGTTAGTCTGATGGGCTTCCCTTTGTGGGTAACCCGACCTTTCTCTCTGGCGGCCCTTAACATTTTTTCCTTCATTTCAACCTTGTAGAATCTGATGATTATGTGTCTTGGGGTTGTTCTTCTCGAGGAGTAGCGTTCTCTGTATTTTCTGAATTTAAATGTTGGCCTGTCTTGCTAGGTTGAGGAAGTTCTCCTGGATAATATCCTTAAGAGTGGTTTCCAAGTTGGTTCCCTTCTCCTCATCACTTTCAGGTACACCAGTCAAATGTAGGTTTGGTCTTTTCACATATTCCCATATTTCTTGGAGGCCTTGTTTGTTCATTTTCATTCTTTTTTCTCTAATCCTATCTTCACACTTTATTTCATTAAGTTGATCTTCAATCTCTGATA
>NW_016114262.1:0-1017 GCF_001604975.1 Cebus imitator | reverse complement strand
ATTATCTTATGCGTAGTAAGGGTTGAGAACTGGTTAAAAGCTTTTCCACATTCTTCACACTTGTAGGGTTTCTCTCCAGTATGAATTATCTTATGTGTAGAAAGGGTTGATGATCGGTTAAAAGCTTTATCACATTCATTACATTTGTATGGTTTCTCTCCAGTATGAATCATCTTATGTTTAGCAAAGGTTGAGAATTCGTTAAAAGTTTTGCCACATTCTTCACATTTGTAAGGTTTCTCTCCAGTATGAATGTTCTTCTGTTCATTAAGTTTTGAGGATTGGTTAAAAGCTCTGCCACATTCATCACATTTGTAGGATTTCTCTGCAGTATGAATTTTCTTATGTTCAGTAAGGTTTGACGATCGGTTAAAAGCTTTGCCATATTCCTCACATTTGTAAGGTTTCTCTCCAGTATGAATTTTTTTTATGGTTAGTAAGGTTTGAAGATTGTTTAAAAGCTTTGCCACACTCTTCACATTTGTAGGGCTTCTCTTCTGTAGGAATTCTCTTATGTGTAGTAGGGGTTGAAGATTGGTTAAAGACTTTGCCACATTCTTTACATTTGTACGGTTTTTCTCCAGTATGAATTCTCTTATGTTTAGTAAGCGTTGAGGACAAAGTTAAAGGCTCTTCTACATTCTTCACATTTGTAGAAATTCACTCTAGTATGAATTCTTTTATGTTGTGTTAGGTGTGAAAGCACGCAAAATGTTTTGCCACATTCTTTACATTTGAAATGTTTATTTTCAGTATGTCTCATTTTGTGTCTATTTGAATATGAAAATTTATGAAGGCCGGGCATGGTGGCTCAAGCCTGTAATTCCAGCACTTTGGGAGGCCAAGGCGGGTGGATCACGAGGTCAAGAGATCGAGACCATCCTGGTCAACATGGTGAAACCCTGTCTCTACTAAAAATATAAAAAATTAGTCAGGCGTGGTGTCACACGCCTGTAATCCCAGCTACTCAGGAGGCTGGGACAGGAGAATCGCTTGAACCTGGGAGGCAGAGGTTGC
>NW_016114261.1:0-1017 GCF_001604975.1 Cebus imitator | reverse complement strand
GCACTCTAGCCTAGCGACAGAGCAAGACTTTGTCAAAAAAAAAAAAAAAAAAAAAGAATGTGGAGGCACAGTCAGTATAGACCAGAGCTTCTTAAAATTTAATAAATCAGCTGAGAATCTTGTTAAAAATGCACATTTTGATTCAGCAGGCCTGGAGTTCTACATTTCTAATAAGTTCTCACGTAACGCTGATGCTTCTGGTCCTTGGACCACACTCTGAGTAGTAAGGGTGTAGACTTCCCTGTAGAGAAATCTGAAAGAAGAGTCACTGGACAACAATTCAAGGCATAACAGATCAAGTTAAAACTTCATTTTTCTTTTATTTCTGAGCACGTTTCTAGCTAGAGGGTTAGGAACAAAGAGATGGAGAAATAGAAATTATAGCTATAAGATACTATTGTTAAATGAAGAAGAAAGAAGTGCTGAAAATATTCCATGAAAAGAATGTAGAAGGGGAGGAATCAAGACCACAGATCTAGAGATTACTTTTGCAAAAGAAGAGACATTGTCAGTGGGGAAAGAGAGAGGAAAGAAAAAAGTTAGCTAGGTTATTTTGGAGTTAATAATGAGGAAACTTGAAACAACTCATTTCAGATGGCTTCAGTTTATTTACACTTAGATGATTAGATCATTTCTGCTCCAGAAATTATGGGAAGCATGCTAGAATTGGGGTAAACTCCAGTGATTCATGTCTCCTCTCTATAACTGTCAGACATCAAAGATATATGTTGCTTTGGGCTGGTTATGGTGGTTCACCTGTCATTCAGCACTTTGGGAGGCCAAGGTGGGTGGATTGCTGGAGCCCAGGAGTTTGAGATCAGCCTGGACAACATGGCAAGACCCCATCTCTACAAAAAAATTAGAAAATTAGGCATGGTGGTGCATGGGCCTGTAGTTCCAGCTATTCAGGAGGCTAAGGTGGGAAGATTGCTTGAGCCTGTAGGTTGAGGCTGCAGTGATCGATGAGCCATGATTGTGTCACTGACTACAGTCTGGGTGACAGAGTGAGATTCTATA
>NW_016114260.1:0-1017 GCF_001604975.1 Cebus imitator | reverse complement strand
TTATTCAATCAATTTTTTTTTTTTGAGACAGAGTATTGCTCTGCCACCCAGGCTGGAGTGCTGCAGCACAGTCTTGGCTCCCTGCAACTTTCTCCTCTTACGTTCAAGCGATTCTTCTGCCTCAGCCTTCTGAGTACCTGGGATTACAGGCGCCCACCACCATGCCCAGCTAATTTTTGTATTTTTAGTAGACAGGGTTTCCCCAAGTTGGCCAGGCTGGTCTCGGACTACTGACCTCAGGTGATCCACCCACCTTGACCTCCCAAAGTGTTGGGATTACAGGCGTGAGCCACCACACCCAACTTGCAAAATACTGTTTAAATTATAAATCCAGGCTGGGCACAGTGGCCCACATCTTTTATCCCAGCACTTTGGTTGGCCAGGGCAGGAGGAATGGTTGAGTCCAGGAGTTTAAGACCAGCCTGAGTAACAAAGGACCCTGTCTCTACAAAAATAAAATAAAAATTAGCCAGGCAAAGTGGCACACACATGTAATCCCACCCTACTCAGGAGGCTGAGGCAATGAGATTGCTTGAGCCCAGGAGTTTGAGTGAACTATGGTCACACCACTTTATTCCAGCCTGGGCAACAAAGCAAAACCCTCTCTCTTAAAAATCATCACCCAAGGACTGTGTAACACTAACCACACTCAATCCATAACTAATAATTTCCAATGCTTACATGTTTTAGCACAGGGTCAGCAAACTGTCTGTCATGACAGGACTCTTTCAGGCTCTGTGATCCATACGGGGTTCATCCCAATTAATAAACTCTGTCATTGTAGCAAGAAAGCAGCCCTGGACAACATGTAAACAAATGAGCATGGCTATGTCCCATTAAAACTTTATGGACACTAAACTCTGAATTTCATAAATTTTCATGAGTCATGAAATATTATCTTTTGATTTTTTTCCCAACCTTTAAGAAATATAAAAACCAGGCCGGGCGCGGTGGCTCAAGCCTGTAATCCCAGCACTTTGGGAGGCCGAGGCGGGTGGATCACGAGGTCAAGAGATC
>NW_016114259.1:0-1017 GCF_001604975.1 Cebus imitator | reverse complement strand
AAAAAAAAAAAAAAAAAAAAATCTAAATTTAATAAAACGGAGGTATTTCAAGTCAAACTCAGTTGAATTCAAAGTGCTGAAATGCTATAGTACAGCTGCTAAAATATATTACCAGAACCTCTAAGTTTACTGAATTACTGTTAAATGGAAAGTGTTTTATGATCACCTACATTAGCAGGGAGGTAAAGGCTAAAGAAATGCAAAATAATTTGTAGAAACACAATTTTTATATTCTTGATTATAAGATATGCTGATATTTACAGTAAACAAAAGCATCTATCATTTCTACATTTTGTAAATCTAATTTTTTTTGAGACAGTGTCTCAAGTCTGTCCCCCAGGCTGGTTGAAATGCAGTACCATCATAGCTCACTGCAACCTCAAATTCCTGGGATTAAGCAATTCTCCCATAGGTTTAGCCTCTTGAGTAACTAGGACTGCAGGCACCACATGCTTGGCTAATTCTTTAAACATATTTTTGTAGAGCTAAGGATCTCACTATGTTGCCCAGGCTGGTTTCAAACTCCTGGGCTCAAGCAATCCTTTCACCCTGGCTTCCCACATTGCAGGAATTATAGCCAACAGCCACCACGTCCAGCCATAAATCTACTATTTATATCTCTTATTTCTCCAAACAAAATGGTGAAACCAATTTCTAACTTATAGAAACATTTCCTCATTGGAAGATAAAAATGGCAGAATTTCTAAATTAAACACACATTTCCAAGTGCTCCTAAGAAACAGTAAAACAATTCTCCCTGGGTGCCGTGGCTCATATCTTTAATCCCAGCACTCTGAAAGGGCAAGGCAGGAGGATTGCTTGAGCCAAGAAGTTTGAGACCAGCCTGGGCAACACAGTGAGACCTCATCTCTACAAAAAATACAAAACTTAGCTGTGCATGGTGGTATGCACCCATAGTCCCAGCTACTATGGAGGCTGAAGTGGGAGGATCACTTGAACCTAGGAGGTCGAGGCTGCAGTGAGCCATGATAGCACCAATGTACTCCAGCCTGAGAA
>NW_016114258.1:0-1017 GCF_001604975.1 Cebus imitator | reverse complement strand
CCCTTTTCTTTTTTGAGAAGGAGCCTCGCTCTGTCGCCAGGCTGGTGTACAGTGGCTCAATCTCGGCTCACTGCAACCTCCGCCTCCCAGGTTCAAGAGATTCTCCTGCCTCAGCCTCCCGAGTAGCTGGGATAACAGGCGTCGGCCAACACGCCTGGCTAAATTTTTGCATTCACCATGTTGGCCAGGGTGGTCTCAATCTCATGACCTCATGATCCACCTGCCTGGGCCTCCCAAGGTGCTAGGATTACAGATGTATCCTCTCAGTTTTTTGTTTGTTTGTTTTGTTTTTGAGATGGAGTCTCACTCTGTTGGCAGGCTGGAGTGCACTGGCGCGATCTCGGCTCACTGCAACCTCTGCCTCTTGGGTTCAAGCAATTCTCCTGCCTCAGCCTCCCGAGTAGCTGGGAGTACAGGCACACGCCACTAGGCCCAGCTAATTTTTGTATTTTTTTTACTAGAGATGGGGTTTCACCATGTTGGGCAGGATGGTCTCAATCTCATGACCTCGTGATTCGCCCGCGTCGGCCTCCCAAAGTGCTGGGATTACAGGCGTGAGCCACCGCACTTTTTCTCTTTTTTTTTTTTTTATTTATTGTCTTCAAGTGAACATGATGCTATGTCCTTTCAGTTTTTGTTTTTGTTTGGTTTGGTTTTTTTTGAGATGGAGTTTTGCTGTGTGGTCCAGGCTGGAGTGCAGCGGCGCAATCTCAGCTCACTGCAACCTCTGCCGCCCGAGTTCAAGCGATTCCCCTACCTCAGTCTCCCAAGTAGCTGGGACTACAGGTGCCCACCACCTCGCCCTGCTAATTTTTTGTATTTTAGTAGAGACGGGGTTTCACCTTGTTGGCCAGAATGATCTCGATCTCCTGACCTCGTGATCTGCCCACCTTGACCTCCCAAAGTGCTGGGATTACAGGCGTGAGCCACCGAGCCCAGCTGTCCTTTCAGTTTTAAAGTTCACAATTAAGGATGCAATAACTCAAAACTCTACTTTTTTTTTTTTTTTTTTTTTTT
>NW_016114257.1:0-1018 GCF_001604975.1 Cebus imitator | reverse complement strand
CAGGGTTTCACTATGTTGGCCAAGCTGGTCTCGAGCTCCTGACCTCGTGACCCACCCGCCTCAGCCCCCCGAAGTGCTGGGATTACAGATGGGAGCCACTGCGCCTGGCTTGCTTATTGACTTTTATCCCGCATTAAAGCTGTTTGGAAGTCTCTAAGTTATAATGGCCTGATAGTTTGATATTGGTCCTTGAAGCAGTTCAGTCTCTGAATTGGCTTAACAGTTCTGTTTTACAGCTGCAACTGTCTGGGACAGTAAAAAAAAAAAAATGGATTTCTAATTTCTAATTTTTCCTTTCATTCCATGGACATCTGAGTGCTGGTTCTGTGTCAGATTCTGTGCTGTGATACAGACATGAGGGCCTGAATCCTGAATGATGTACTGCTCCCAGGGTGGCTAGCATGTGTGTGAGGGTTGCTTTTTGAGAAAGTCATGGTTTTTCAGTGTCACATTGTTGGAACCTACTTTCCTTAGATCAGTCTGGTGCCCGTAGTCACTCAGCCTGAAGGATCACGTGATCAGCCTGAAGGTATACTCAAGTGAGGTACACACATCCTTAGCCCGCCATAGGCCCAGATGTTGTCACTCACTGCAGTGGCGAGATTTGAAAAGTGGAGGCATATACAACTTTTTTCTTAGTGTAGTACCGATATTTGTGTACTTTGGGGTTCAGGCACTAACTAAATGATGTTCCATTCTTTCTTCTTGCTGTATCAAAAATAATAGTAACAACGCCATCTTGCCTCAGTATTTTTAAATTATTTTTTGAATATACGCAAATTTATCTAGAATCTCCTGTTTCCCTTTGAAGCTGTAACTTTATAAGCGATTATTTATCTTTTTTTTTTTTTTGGGACGGAGTTTCGCTCTTGTTACCCAGGCTGGAGTGCAGTGGCTCGGTCTTGGCTCATCACAACCTCCACCTCCCAGGTGTGATTCTCCTGCCTTGGCCTCCTGAGTAGCTGGGATTACAGGTGCCTGCCACTATACCTGGCTGATTTTTTTTTTTTTTTTTTTT
>NW_016114256.1:0-1018 GCF_001604975.1 Cebus imitator | reverse complement strand
AGAGTTTCACTCTTGTCGCCCAGGCTAGAGTGCAGTGGCATAATCTTGGTTCACTGCAACCTCTGCCTCCCAAGTTCAAGCAATTGTCCTGCCTCAGCCTCCAGAGTAGCTGGGATTACAGGCATGTGCCACCACACCTAGCTAATTTTTTTTTGTATTTTTAGTAGAGATGGGGTTTAACCATGTTGGTCAGGCTGGTCTCACACTCCCGACCTCAGGTGACCCTCCCACCTCAGTCCCTCGAAGTGCTGGGATTACAGGCGTGAGCCACCATGCCCAGCCGTCAAAAAAGCTTTAAAAATTAGCCAGGTTGTGGCAGTATACCCTTGTAGTTCCAGCTACTTGGGAGGCTGAGTTGGGAGGATCACCTGAGCCCAGGAGGTTGAGGCTGCAGTGAGCCATGATCGCTCCACTGTATTTCAGCCTGGGTGACAGAGCAAGTGTCTCAAAAAAAAAAAACCAAACACAAAAAGGACCTCTACATAACCAAGAAAATACATGTCTACCATAGATCTCAGTAATATGGGTTTTTTTTAAATGTTTGTTTGGTGTTTTGGTAATACCAATACCTCCAGATCACTATGCCCTATTTGCATTTACACAGCAAGGAAAATAATATATATTATATTTCAGAAGCTATTCTATGGAAGTATGAACAGCCTCGTACTTGTAGGAGTTTGAGGATGTGAAATTTCCCTACACCTCGTTGCATAGATGGTATCATGATTAGAGAAACAGATAAGAAACATAAATAACTTGAAGAGGTAAAATCACTAAATGTTGGCTGAGTGCTGTGGCTCACACCGGTAATCCCAGCACTTTAGGAGGACAAGAGGGAAGAACAGCTTGAGTCCAGGAGTCCAAGACTACCCTGGGCAACGTGGCAAAACCCGGTCTCTGCAAAGAATACAAAAATTAGCCGGGCGTGGTGATGCGTGCCTGTAGTTCCAGCTACTCAGGAGGCTTGAAGTGCAAAGATCACTTGAGCCATGGAGGCAGAGGTTGCTGTGAGCTGAGA
>NW_016114255.1:0-1018 GCF_001604975.1 Cebus imitator | reverse complement strand
AAAAAAAAAAATGGATACCAAGCCGGGTGCGGTGGCTCACGCTTGTAATCCCAGCACTTTGGGAGGCCGAGGCGGGTGGATCACCTGAGGTTAAGAGTTCGAGACCAGGCCGACCAACATGGAAAAACTCCATCTCTGAAAAATAAAAAGAAAACAGAGATAATGCCTATTAGACTTTATATTAATATGTATTATACATTAAATGTATATTGATGTGTATATTAGATATGTATACTTATCTATTGGATAACACTGTCTTTAACAATCGTAGGTTACAACCAGGCACTCCCTAAGAACTTGGAATTAAGAGAAGAAATGTCTTTTGAGAACTAAGGGGCAGGATTAATGTATGTTTAGTGGAAATAGGTGAGGTGGGCAGTCATTGGAAGGGGAGAGGCTCATAGTTCTTCCTTGCACAAGCTGCTCCCTCTGTCTCCAACCTCCATGCCTCTTAACCCCTTCAGGTCTCCAGTCCAGGGCTGCATCTTGAGGTAAGCCTTCTCGGATCTCCCCGCTAGGTCAAATCCCCCATATGGCATCCAGACCTCTTCTTAGCACTTTTCACGTTATATTTAACATTGAAATGTGCAATTAACTACTGTCTGCTTCCTTTACCAGACCAAATGCTCCATGACTGAAGGAACTGGTACTATTTGTATTTATCATTGTCACCCAGTACCTAGCACAGTGCCCGGAATATAGTAGGTCCTAGTATTTCTGGAATGAATGAACGAGTAAAAAAGAAAATGTATATCTGGAGGAGGAAAGGTTGGTGAGCCTTCGAAGCAAAAAATAAATAAGGCAAAAGTAAGCAAGGCATCCAAGCACGCTTAAAGAGAAAAATAAGTTAAACTGACTCTCCACTGACTTCTAGAATTATATTTCCCATTTATACTACTTACACGCACATGCACACACATTTATTTATTTAGCCCTCTCTTCTCAGTAATTATTACACCTCTGCCCCTCGTCAAATCACTCCATTCCCGCACGGGAATGGTGGGCAGAGCCCCCTTTT
>NW_016114254.1:0-1018 GCF_001604975.1 Cebus imitator | reverse complement strand
AAAAAAAAAAAAAAAAAAAAAACGCAAACAAAAACGGACAGAAAAAGCAACTGAAGGCTTTATGCTTTTCCAAAGCAGACCTGGGGGAACGGTGCTCCGGCCAGAGAGCAAGATTCTACCTTCACCCTCCTCCCTGCCTGGGGGAGGGCACCTGCCCCGGGAACTGAGAGTTGGGGACCACCTGGGTGGGGCTGGAGGGTCAAGAGGGTCAGTTGGGAGTGGAAGCCCAGGCAGCTGCTCTTGATGCCTGGTCAGGTGATTGGAGCAGAGCTCACCCGGACAGCGGCTCCCGCTTCTCTATTTCAGCCCCAAGTCTGGGGCTGGTGGCTGAGGACTCCCCATGCCCCGTAACTAGTCCTGGGGGACTCCCCGCCAATCCTGGGAAGACCCTCAGAGTCAGGCACAAACACTCCTGTGGGTGGGCAGATGGCATGAATGGGCTTCAGAAGGAAGAAAGATGTTAGCTTTGAGGTTCTGAAGGATGCGTAGGAGTGTGTGGAGGGGGGGTGCATTCCAAATAGCAGAAAGAGCTGTGGAAAGGCAGGAACCGCCCTTACTTTGAAGCTGCAGGAGCAGGAAGTTCAGAGTAGAAGGAGCTTCTCTAGTGCCGCAGGTGAACTCTATCCTCAGGCCAGCCTGTGGGGCAGGAACTTTCTATTCTTTTTTGTTTTTGAGACAGAGTCTTACTCTGTCGCCCAGGCTGGAGTGCAGTAGTGGGATCTCGGCTCACTGCAACCTCCGCCTCCCAGGTTCAAATGATTCTCCGGCCTCAGCCTCCCAAGTAGCTGGGATAACAGGTGCCCTCCACCACAGCCGGCTAATTTTGGTATTTTTAGTAGAGACGGGGTTTCACCATGTTGGCCAGGCTGGTCTCGAACTTCTGACCTCAGGTGATCTGCCTGCCTCAGCCTCCCAAAGTGCTGGGATTACAGGCGTGAGCCACCACGCCCGGCCTCTTGTTTTCTTTTCCATTCTTTCTCTTTTCGTTTTTTCTTTCCTTGACAGGGTCTCGCTCTGT
>NW_016114253.1:0-1018 GCF_001604975.1 Cebus imitator | reverse complement strand
GGAGTTTCACTCTTGTTACCCAGGCTGGAGTGCAATGGCGCGATCTCGGCTCACCACAGCCTCCGCCTCCTGGGTTCAGGCAATTCGGCAGGAGGATTTCTTGAGCTCAGGAGTTGGAGGCTTGAGATCAGCCTGATCAACATAATGAGACCCCATCTGACACCTGTAATCCCAGCAAATTGGGGTGCCAAGGTAGGCGGATTACTTGAGATCAGGAGTTTGAGACCAGGCTGGCCAAGATGGTGAAAAACTATCTCTTCTAAAAATACAAAAAATAGCCAGGCATGGTGGCAGGCGCCTGTAATCCCATCTCTTCGGGAGGCTGAGGCGGGAGAATTGCTTGAGCCCGGGAGGCAGAGGTTGCAGTGAGCCAGTGTTGTGCCATTGCACTCCAGCCTGGGCAACAGAGCAGGTCTGTGTCTCAAAAACAAAAAACAAAACAACAAAAAGATAATTATGTTAGTATCCCTGCTTTTGAGGAACTCTAGTGGAGAAAATACAGACTAATTTAAAAATAGCTTTAGTCGGCCAGATGCAGTGGCTCACCCCTGTAATCCCAGCACTTTAGGAGAAAAAAGAAGATACTTATAATTTGAGCATCCAGATGTGAGGTTTGTCACTGGCTAGAGAAGTGTTGTTCACTGAATAAACCATATAGACAATAAAATTATCTTAGAGCACACCTATAATCCTAGCACTTTGGGTAGTGAAGGTGGGGGGATCAGTTTAGGCCAGGAGTTTGAGACCAGCCTGGCCAACGTGGTGAAACCCTGCCTCTACTAAAAATACAAAAAGAATTAGCTAGGCATGGTGGCAGGCGCCTGTTGTCCCAGCTACTGAGTAAGCTAAGGCAGGAGAATCACTTGAGCCCAGGAGGTGGAGGTGGTAGTGGGCTGAGATTGTGTCACTACACTCCAGCCTAGGCAATAGAGACTGTGTCTCAAAAAAAAAAAAAATTGTCGGGGCCAGGCGCGGTGGCTCACGCCTGTAATCCCAGCACTTTGGGAGGCCGAGGCGG
>NW_016114252.1:0-1018 GCF_001604975.1 Cebus imitator | reverse complement strand
GTGTATGGTGTTTTATTTTTATTTACATATTTTCTTTTGAGACAGAGTGCAGTGGCGTGATCTCGGGTCACTGCAACCTTTGCCTCCTGGGTTCAAGCAATTCTCCTACCTCAGCCTCCCAAGTAGCTGGGATTACAGGTGCACGCCACCACACCTGGCTCATTTTTGTATCTTTAGTAGAGACGGGTTTTCACCAAGTTGGTCAGGCTGGTCTTGAACTCCTGATCTTGTGATCGGTCCTCCTCAGCCTCCCAAAAATCTGGGATTTTTATTTTTTTAAAGGTGGGGTTTCATCATGTTGGACAGGCTGGTCGTGAACTCCTGACCTCAGGTGAGCCGCCTGCCTTGGCCTCCCAAAGTGCCGAGATTACAGGTGTGAGCCACCGCGCCCAGCCCAAAAATCTGGGATTACAGGCTTGAGCTACCACACCTGGCTGAGTTTTCCTTGCTTGCTTTTTATTGAGACAGAGTCTAGCTCCGTCACCTAGGCTGGAGTGCAGTGGCACAATCTTGGCTCACTGCAACCTTGGGTTCAAGGAATCTCTTGGGTTCAAGACATTCTCCTGCCTTAGCCTCCTGAGTAGCTGGGATTACAGGCGCCTGCCACCACACCTGGCTAATTTTTGTGTTTTTAGTAGAGACAGGGTTTCACTGTGTTGGCCAGGCTGGTCTCAAACTCCTGACCTTATGATCTGCCCACCTCGGCCTCCCAAAGTGCTCAGATTACAAGCGTGAGCCACTGGGCCCTGCCAAGTTTTCCTTTCATCATCTACACTTTGCTTTCCTTGATCTCATTAGAAAAACAAACAGAGCCGGGCGCGGTGGCTCACGCCTGTAATCCCAGGACTTTGGGAGGCCAAGGCGGGTGGATCACGAGGTCAAGAGATCGAGACCATCCTGGTCAACATGGTGAAACCCCGTCTCTACTAAAAATACAAAAAATTAGCTGGGCATGGTGGCGCGTGCCTGTAATCTCAGCTACTCAGGAGGCTGAGGCAGGAGAATTGCCTGAACCCAG
>NW_016114251.1:0-1019 GCF_001604975.1 Cebus imitator | reverse complement strand
ACAGACCCACAGAAAATGACTACAGGGTGTGCGCTGTGCTCCAATTAAGGTTGGGATTGAGGGCTTTGTGAAGCCCAGAGAGAGCTGTGCCTTCTGCCTGAGGGAAAACTTCCTGGAGAATGGGGCACGGGAGCTGGGGAATGAAGGATGGGTAGGTATGCACTTGTCACAGAAGAAGAAGGGCATTACAGCCAGAAGGAATAGCATAAACAAAGGCCTATAGAGGCATGTTTCATGTGAAAAGAGGTAGAGAGTGGTGGAGCTTAAAACCAGAGGCTCGCCGGGCGCGATGGCTCATGCCTGTAATCCCAGCACTTTGGGAGGCTGAGGTGGGTGGATCAAGAGGTCAGGAGATTGAAACCATCCTGGCTAACACGTTGAAACCCCGTCTCTACTAAGAATACAGAAAACTAGCCAGGCATGGTGATGTGTGCCTGTAGTCCCAGCTACTTAGGAGGCTGAGACAGGAGAATCACTTGAAGCTGGCAGGTGGAGGTTGCAGTGAGCCAAGATCGGGTCACTGCACTCCAGCCTGGGTGACAGAGCAAGACTCTATCTCAAAATAAGTAAATAAATAAATAAATAATAAAATAATATCAGAGGCTGGGGTGGGGGAGAGTGCAAAAAGAGGCTGGAGATGAAAGTGAGACAGTTTGTGTAGCATCTTGGAAGCCAGGCCAGGGAGGCTAGATATTGTCCCATAGGCCACAGGGAGACATTTAAGACTTTTTGGCAGGTGTGCAATTCAGGATAGTCACTCTGGCCACAGCTTGGAGGATAAATTGGAGAAGGACAGGACTGGAAAGCATTGATGACTTTACTACAGTAACTACCCCTAAGGATTGAAATTTCACCATGAGAGATGCTTTTCTTTGACTTGACTTCTCATTCTCCCAGAGAAACAAACAGATGTGGAAAAAATACCCTAGAAAATCCAACTTAATCAGTTAACTCTAGTTAAATGAGTTTATTTGTTCCTTTTTAAGAGCTTGTTCTAAAGCACTGCCTTTTTTTTTTTT
>NW_016114250.1:0-1019 GCF_001604975.1 Cebus imitator | reverse complement strand
TTTTTCTGAGCTGTAGTTTCACTCTTGTTGCCCATGCTGGAGTGCAATGGTGGGATCTTGGCTCACTGAAACCTCTGCCTCCCAGATTCAAGCAATTCTCCTACCTCAGCCTCCTGCGTAGCTCTTATTAACAGGCGCCCACCACCACACCCAACTAATTTTTATATTTTTGGTAGAGATGAGGTTTCACCATGTTGGCCAGGCTGATCTCAAACTCCTGACCTTAGGCGATTTACCTGCCTCATCCTCCCAAAGTGCTGGGATTACAGGCGTGAGTCACCTTGCTCTGACTCTGCTGCTTCCTCCTATAGCCATACAGGAGAGTAGTGGTTTCTTTGTAATCTTGACAGAAGTTATTTTGCTGAAATTGCTAGATGAAAATGGTACCTTGCAAGTTTAGTTTACATTTTTTGGATTACCAGTGAGGTTGAAATTTTTTTTATACTAGTTATATTTCTAGTTACATTACTAGCTATATTTCTGTTTTCTTTTCTCAAAAATAGTATTACTGTGACCATACAATTCACCCATTTAAATTGTACAATGGTTTTTAACATATTCCCAGAGTTTAGTAACCATTACCAATATTTACTTCTAGATTTCATCACCCTAGAGAGAAACCTCCCACTCATTAGCAGTCAATCCCCATTTTATGTCCAGTCTTCCCAGCTCTAGGCAACTATTAATCTGCTGTCTGTCTCTGTAGATTTGCATATTCTGAACATTTCATAGAAATAGAATCATATGCCAGGCATGGTGGCTCCCGCCTGTAATTCCAGCACTTTGGGAGGCCAAGGTGGGTGGATCACAGGGTCAGGAGTTCAAGACCAGCCTGGCCAAAATGGTGAAACCCCATCTCTTCTAAAAATACAAAAATTAGCTGGGCAGGGTGGTGAGCACCTGCAGTCCCAGCTACTCGGGAGGCTGAGGCAGGAGAATCACTTGAACCCGGGAGGTGGAGGTTGCAGTGGGTTGAGATTGCACCCCTGCACTCTAGCCTGGGCAACAGAGTGAGACAC
>NW_016114249.1:0-1019 GCF_001604975.1 Cebus imitator | reverse complement strand
AAAAAAAAAAAAAAAAAGATTCTATGCAGTATGAATCCACATCATATGTATTATGCAATATGTAAAATATATGCATATGTATATAGAACATATATTTTGCTATCATTTACATATATGTAAATATGTATATATAGAAGCACATAAAAGGATAAACATATCCTATCATATAAATGATAAACATTTATTCACACAAAAGCATAAACATAATAGCAAGTAGTTATTGAACTCTTAATATATCCCTTAATATACTCGGGATACTCTCCTACTCTTTTTATATACTGCATGCCATTTAAGTCTTAAACTTATTTTAAATAAAATTATATATGCAAAAGTGTGGCTCTAACTAACATGTGTACAATGTAAACAATAAAAATAAATAGGGCCAGGCATAGTGGCTCACATCTGTAATCCCAGCACTTTGGGAGGCTGAAGCAGGAGGATAACTTGAAGTCAGGAATTCAAGACTAGCCTGGGCAACATAGGGAGATACCGTTTTTACCAAAAATAAAATAAAATAAAATAAAAAGTGAGCAGGCCAGGCGCCATGGCTCAGGCCTGTAACCCCAGCACTTTGGGAGGCGGAAGTGGGTGGATCACCCGAGGTCAGGAGTTGGAGACCAACCTGGCCAACATGGCGAAAACCCATCTCTACTAAAAATACAAAAATTAGCCAGGCATGGTGGCACACGCCTGTAATCCCAGCTACTTAGGGGGCTGAGGCAGGAGAATGGCTGGAATCTGGGAGGCAGAGGTTGCAGTGAGCCAAGATGGCACAACTGCACTACAGCCTGGGTGACGAGAGTGAAGCTCTGTCTCAAAATAAATAAATAAAAACTAGCCAGGTGTGGTGACACATGCCTGTGGTCCCAGCTGCCATGGAGGCTGAGGTGAGAGGACTGCTTGAGCCTGGGTGGTTACGGCTGCAGTCAGCTGTGATTGTGCACCACTATGCTCCAGCCTGGGCAACAGAGTGAGGCACTGTCTTAAAACAAAAAATAAAAATTAAAAAAAAAAAAAAA
>NW_016114248.1:0-1020 GCF_001604975.1 Cebus imitator | reverse complement strand
ATCTCAGCTCACTGCGGTTTATACCTCCCCATTCCTGCGATTCTCCTGCCTCAGCCTCCAGAGTAGCTGGGATTACAGGCATGTGCCACCACGCCCAGCTAACTTTTTAATTGTATTTTAGTAAAGATGGGGTTTCACCATGTTGGCCACACTGGTCTCAAATTCCTGACCTCAGGTGATCTGCCCGCCTTGACCTCCCAGAGTGCTGGGATTACAGGCATGAGCCACCACGCCCCACCAGTTTTCTTGTTTTAGAAATACTTTTTTAATTACTCAGTAGCTTTTGTTGAGCACAGTTGAGAATTAGGTTGTCTATTGTTGCCATTCTCTTTATATTGACGTTTCTGGATATGGTATGACATTGTTTGTTAGAGTGTGTTCTGATTCAAATGCACTTATTTCCAATAACAGGATTATATTATATTTCTGTCTAATCAACAGTATTATATTTTGTCTGAATATATTTTATCTCTTTTTTCATTTATATTTTCACATGTTTATGATGTTGATTATATTTCTGGATTATATTTCTGATCAACAGGTCCACCTCAGCCTCCCAAAGTGCTGGGATTACAGGCGTGAGCCATCACGCCCGGCAAAAATACTCCTTTTTAATACTCCTTAGAGTTAGCTCTGAAGAGCCTCTGATTTATGGGAGTCTCTTGACATTCCAAGCAGTGTGTATAGCAAAATTTAGCTCTTCTAGGGGGCAGCATGAATGGCATGTTAAGAATCCCAAGGGAAAAGCTGAAACATTTGCTCTGTTTTTAAATCACTTCTGTTTATTTGATCACTTTGATTGGTACTTACAAAATTGCTTTTATTAGTGGCAAATAATTAAATTGACATAGGAACATTTCTAGAAATTAGAGTGATTGGACTTTCTTTAGAAATCCTCAAATTGGGCCGGGCGCGGTGGCTCAAGCCTTGTAATCCCAGCACTTTGGGAGGCCGAGGCGGGTGGATCACGAGGTCAAGAGATCGAGACCATCCTGGTCAACATGGTGAAACCCCGTCTCT
>NW_016114247.1:0-1020 GCF_001604975.1 Cebus imitator | reverse complement strand
CTTGCTCTGTCAACCTGGCTGGAGTGCAATGGCACAATCTTGGCTCACTGCAACCTCCACCTCCCAGGTTCAAGCAATTCTCCTGCCTCAGCCTCGCAAGTAGCTGGGATTACAGGTGTGTGCCTTCACACCCAGTTAATTTTTGTATTTTTAGTAGAGACACGGTTTCACCCTGTTGGCCAGGCTGGTCTCAAACTCCTAACCTCCATTGAGCCAATCACCTTAGCCTCCCAAAGTGCTGGGATTATGAGTATGAGCCATTGAGTCCAGCCTAGTTTGTTAATTTCTGATTTTTATCTTTACCAGTATTATTCTTTCTACTTTCTTTGGATTTATTTATTTTTCTTTTTTCTTTTCTAGCTTTTTGGGTTGAAAGCTTAGTTAATTTTTTTAAATACCCATTGCTTTTGGGTGAATTCATTGGTTATGGATCCTCTGTATATTGTTTCGGATAAACCCTGCAAATTTTACTATGTAATGTTTTAAGCGTTCTTGTCAAAGTTTGCATCTTAGTATGCAATGATGAAAAAGTTCTGGAGATGGATGGATTGTGGTGGTGATTCCCTTGCAATATGAAGGGACATAACACCACTGAACTGTACACTTACAAGTGGTGAAAATGTCATATTATGTATATTTTACCACAATACAAAGTTTGTAATTCTTGTTTATCTCTTTAACATGAGAATATTTATATATGTGTTTAAAATTTTTGAGACAGAGTCTTGCTCTTTTGCCCAGGCTGGAGTACAGTGGCATGATCTTGGCTCACTGAAACGTCCACCTCCTGGGTTCCAGCAATTCTCCTGCCTCAGCTTCCCAAGTAGCTGAGATTACAGGCACATGCCACCACACCTGGCTAATTTTTGTATTTCTAGTAGAGACGGGGTTTCACTATGTTGGCAAGGCTGATCTTGAACTCTTGACCTCCTGATCCACCCGCCTGGGCCTCCCAAAGTGCTGGAATTACAGGCGTGAGCCCCCTCACCTGGACAACTCTTCTTCTTTTTTTTTTTTTTT
>NW_016114246.1:0-1020 GCF_001604975.1 Cebus imitator | reverse complement strand
AGCCTCCTGAGTAGCTGGGATTACAGGCACGCGCCACCATGCCCAGCTAATTTTTTGTATTTTTTAGTAGAGACAGGGTTTCACCATGTTGACCAGGATGGCCTCGATCTCTTGACCTTGTGATCCACCCGCCTCAGCCTCCCAAAGTGCTGGGATTACAGGCTTGAGCCACCCCGCCCGACAAGTGATTTTTTTAATAGAAAATTTCATGTAAAACTGTTCTTTAAAGTGAAAGCTCATTGACTAAGCCTTCAATTAAAGCAGACTCAAACTAAAAACGTTTTCAAAGTAAAATTAACTGTGAATGGTCTTTTTACAAACCTGGATGTAGAACCAAGTTAAATTCTCCTTCTAGCTGGGAGCCATGGAAATGTGCCAAGGCATTTTTGAACTTGAGAAATTAAGAATTTTGACAAATGAAATACATTTTCTGTGATTGGAATTCATTTTTTTTAATTCATACTTTTAAGAATATTTGAAATTCCTTTGAGTTGCTTCAGTTGTCCTGTGCTGTGTGATTTCGTAGTCTCTCAGTATGTCTGCATGGGTAGACATAAAATCATAATTAGGCATATCTTATTTGGAAACATCTTTGCAAAAGCAACACTTAGGAGAGTTCTATAAAAGGGAATTATTCCAGAGAAACAAGATGTTGTGAGTTATATTTTTGATTTGTCAAAAGCAGTTACCTTAAGAATTGTCCTTAGCCGGCAAAGTCGGGAGCGGTGGCTCATGCCTGTAGTCCCAGCACGTTGGGAGGCAGAGGTGGGCAGATCACGGGAGGTCAGAAGTTCGAGATCAGCCTGGCTAACATGGCGAAACACCGTCTCTACTAAAAATACAAAACTTAGCCGGGCGTGGTGGCAGGCGCCCGTAATCCCAGGTACTCAGAAGGCTGAGGCAGGAGAATCGCTTGAACCTGGGAGGCTCCAGCCTGGGCGACAGAGTGAAACTCAGTCTCAGAAAAAAAAAAAAAAAAAAAAAAAAAAAAAAAAAAAAAAAAAAGAAGGGAGATATATT
>NW_016114245.1:0-1020 GCF_001604975.1 Cebus imitator | reverse complement strand
TGAAAACCTGAGTCCTCAGGAATGCAGTCCCCAGGAGCAGGCAGTTAACAGTGTTGTGGTGGAGGTGGGTGTGAGGTGCCCTCCCTGGAAGGGAAGGAGAGCTTTGCAGTGAATGCAGCTCAACCTCAGACACCCCATCCCCTCTGCCTCGCCTTAGTGAACTTTAATAATCAGTCTACCTTTACCGTTGACCGTGGACCTATCTTTCTTTTTGTTTTGTTTTGTTTATTTGTTTGTTTGTTTGAGACAGCGTCTCACTCTGTCGCCCAGGCTAGAGTACAGTGGCGCGATCTTGGTTCACTGCAAACTTCACCTCCCAGGTTCAATCGCTTCTCCTGCCTCAGCCTTCTGAGCACTCGCCACCACACCCAGCTAATTTTTATATTTTTAGTAGAGGTGGGGTTTCACCATGTTGGCCCCAGTCTGGTCTTGAACTCCCAATGTCAGGTGATCCACCAACCTTGGCCTCCCAAAGTGCTGAGATTACAGATGTAAGCCACCGTACCTGGCCTTGTAAACCTATCTTTCTGGATTCATTCATAAATTATTTCTAAGTGATTGCTGTGTGACCCCAAGAAACTAGGACTTCTAGACACTCCACTGTTGGTCAATAAGCACTGACTTAATATTAAAAATCATCTAGTGAGGGGAATACCGGCGTAGTTTCAACCTGTGTGCTCATAGCAGGAGGACAATGGTGTAGAAAGTCTGATAAGATGAACGCACCGCAGAGGAGATGGGTGCTAGCCCAGGGAATTGGGGCCCAGGAGGAGAGACACAGGAATGGCTCACATTTGTCTGCAGAATACATTTCCCGTCTGTTTCATGGCACACTGACCACCGTGCAGCTGTGATTTGCGGGTCTGTTCAGTCCTTGGCTGCTTTACATTTTGATTCTTAAGCACTGAGGATTCTGCTTTCTTGGAATTTAAAAGCCCTGTTCAAAGAATGTGTTTTTCAAGTAGGTAAAAAGATCTTCCTATGGATCAACCAAGAGCATTTCATCTTTTCTTTCTGTGA
>NW_016114244.1:0-1020 GCF_001604975.1 Cebus imitator | reverse complement strand
AAAAAAAAAAAAAAAAAAAAAAAAAAAAAAAAAAAAAAAAAAAAAAAAAAAAGCCAAGACCGAAAAACAATTACACCCCCTAATCAGTGGGTACTGAGTTAATAAAAAAACAGATGATCCTGGATAGGCCTGACCTAATCAGATGAGACCTTAAAAGAGGTTAAAAAGCAACAGCAGAGGCTCTACTGCTGGCCCTGGAGAAGAAGGCAATTATGCTGTGAACTGTCTAAGGTGGGGACAGCCTATAAGGATGTCAGTCCTAGAGCTACAAGGACCTGAATTTGTGCAACAACCTGAGTGAGACTGGAAGATCTGGATCTCTAGATAACTTCAGCTCAGCTGACACCATGATTTCAGCCTGGTGAGATTCCAAGCAAGGGATTCAGCTAACCCATAGACTCAAGACACAGAAACTGTGAGACACTGGCTGGGCATAGTGGCTCACGCCTCTAATCCCAGCACTTTGAGGTGGAGACGGGTGGATCACTTGAGGCCAGGATTACGAGACCAGCTTGGGCAACACGGTGAAACCCCATCTCTACTAACAATACAAAAATTAGCTGGGCATGGTGGTGTGTACCTGTGGTCACAGCTATTTGAGAGGCTGAGGCAGGAGAATCCCTTGCCCCTGGATGGCAGAGGCTTCAGTAAGCTGAGATCCTGCCACTACATTCCAGCCTGGGCAATAGAGTGAGACTCGGTCTCAAAAAGCAAAAACAAAAACAAAGAAATAAAAACTGTGAGACACCTTAGTGTTATTTTTAGTAATCTCAAGTCTTTTTTTTTTTTTTTTCTTGGTAGTTTAGTAATGATCTTTCCAAGGAACCAACTTGTAGTTTCATTGATTTTTGTTTTTTTTTTTTTTGAGACGGAGTCTCACTCTGTTGCCCAGGCTGGAGTGCAGTGGCATGATGTTGGCTCACTACAACCTCTGCTTCATGGGTTCAAGTGATTCTTCTGCCTCAGCTTCCTCAGTAGCTCGGACTACAGGCATGCACTGCCACGCCGGGCTAATTTTTA
>NW_016114243.1:0-1020 GCF_001604975.1 Cebus imitator | reverse complement strand
CCTGCCTCAGCCTCCCAAAGTGCTGGGATTACAGGCGTGAGCCACTGTGCCCAGCCTACTCTCACCACTTCTGTTTAATACAGTGCTAGTAGTCCTAGCCAGAGCAATTAGGCAAGGAAAAGACATCCAAATAGGAAAGGAAGAAGTGAAATAATGTTTTCTGATGACATGATCTTATATATAGAAGACTCTAAAGACTCTACCAAAAAAACTATTAGAACTGATAAACAAATTCGGTAAAGTTACAGAATGCAATATCAAAACACAAAAATTAGTATTGCTTCTATACGCGAAAAATGAACTATTTGAAAAAGAAAATAAGAAAACAATCCCCTTTGCTGTAGCATAAAAAAAGGAGTAAATTTACCTAATGAAATAAAATATTTGTATACTAAAAGATATAAAACAGTGATAAAAGAAAATAAAGAAGACATAAGTGAATGGAAAAATATCCTGTTTATAAGCTAGATGAATTAATATTGCTACAATGTTTGTACTGCCTAAAGTGATCTGCCCATTCATTGTAATCTCTATCAAAATACCAATGCCATTTTCCACAAAAATAGAAAAAATCCTAATATGTATATAGAATTACAAAAGACCCAGAATAACCAAAATAATTTTTAGCAAAAAGAACATTCATGGGAGGCCGAGGTAGGCGGATCACTTGAGGTCAGGAGTTTGGGATCAGCCTGGCCAACATGGTGAAATGCCATCTCTACTAAAAATATAAAAATTAACCTGGTTATGGTGGCAGGCACTTGTAATCCCAGTGACTCAGGAGGCTGACACAGGAAATGCTTGAACCCAGGAGGTGGAGTTTGCAGTGAGCCAAGATTTGTACCACTGCACTGCAGCCTGGGCAACAGAGCAAGACTCTGTCTCAAAATTAAAAAAAAAAAAAAAAAAAAAAAAAAAAAAAAACAAAAAAAAAAAAAAAACAAAAAAAAAAAAAAAAAAAAAAAAAAAAAAAAAAACCCAAAACCAAAAAACTTCATTATTTTAGCTATCTTGAACTAT
>NW_016114242.1:0-1020 GCF_001604975.1 Cebus imitator | reverse complement strand
AGAGAGAGAGAGAGAGAGAGAGAGAGAGAGAAAGAAAGAAAGAAAGAAAGCCTGCCTGCCTCTCTGGACTCTGGAAAAGCTGAGAGGAGTCCCGTTCAGTAATTTTTCATCTGTACAAATAATAAAAGGGGTGACATTGCACTTCACAAGGAAAGAGAAGCTGGTATATCATAACTGAGAGCAATTTTGATCTTAAATTATGGGCATATGAATGAATGGACAATGCTTTCTATCATGTGTAAATTTGGGGCTTCTATTGGAGCTATTTTTCCCTGAGTGGGGTGCCTTCTTGTCAGCATGGTCTATATCTTACTGCTTTATAGAAATGATGATCTGCATCCAACCATCTCATTTCAGATTTGCTCCCAGGCGTACTGAAAGTAAATGACCCAGTAATGGGAGGGGGTGAGGCTGGTGCCAAGGGGACAATATTTAGGATATAGCAGCACTGAGGGCATCCCACCCATTCAGGAGCAACTAAGCTGCAGTTCTCCCTCTTCAAAAATACTGTTCGTAAATGGAAGCTCAGATACTTCCAGGGAGAAATGCAAGCCAGTAAATACCATGTCAGGGTCTTTATTTTTTTGTAACATAAAGTTAATGATGCTTAAAATATGCACAATATGTACCCCTGTGGAACAGTGAATTATCTTGATGTCTGAACTTCTGGGGATGGCCTGTAAAGAAAATAATTCAGAAGTGAGTAGAAATAGACGGAATTGCGAATTATAAAACGCAATTGGACATTGCAAGGGAAGCGCCAGATGTATGTGCCGCAGAACAGAGGGGAAAGAAAAACAAGGCTCCAATGTGCTCATCTTTGTTTTTCAATCTCGTCTTTGAAAGACTGACTTCCTGGATTTTTGCCTTAGAGATTCATGAGCATTTCTTTGACATAATAGAGTTTTTCTTTTTTAACTCGGGGTGGGCAGGGTAGGGGAAAGGTGCTTTCAAAAACAAGCCAACTGGCCTGGTTCCTCCCTGCAGAGATACAACACTCAAACCCTCTCCAGCTAAAAC
>NW_016114241.1:0-1020 GCF_001604975.1 Cebus imitator | reverse complement strand
GATGGTCTCGATCTCTTGACCTCGTGATCCACCCACCTTGGCCTCCCAAAGTGCTGGGATTACAGGCGTGAGCCACCACGCCCGGCCGCATGTGTGACTTTTAACAACACAAGTCAGTATGTGCTAAATGATAAATGTAAAGAGAAGATTTAAAAGAATTCTCTAGAGCAGTGATGTCCATTAGAAATACAATATGAAACATATGTATCAATTTAAATTTTCTAATCTTTAATTTAAAAAGGTGAAAAAAGGAGATGTTGATTTTAATTATACTTTTTATTTAACCCAATATATTCAAAATATTATTTCAACATGTGATCAATATAAAAATTGTGAGATATTTTATCTACTTTTTAGACTATGTCTTCAAAATCTGGTGTGTCTTTTACACTGAAAGCACATCTCAGTTCATACTAGTACATTTCAAGGGTGTGATCACAATTTGTGGCTGAAGACTACCTTGTTGGGAAGCACAATTCTAGAGCTTTGCTTCTCAAGTTATCTGGATTCAGCTACATTGGCAGCATCTGGAAAAATGTTGGAAATGCAGAATCTTATGCTCCGTCTCAGACCTTATGAATCAAAATCTGCATTTTATCAAGCCATTCAGGTGATCCTCGTGCACATTATAGCTTGAGAAGCACTGCTGTAGTCAGGGAAAAGGTGTGAATGACCATCTGGAGTTCGGAATACTGAAGGAATGCTTATGGGCCAGCCATGATTAGAATGTGTGAGAGGTTAGGACTTAAGGTATGTGGATTGTTTATAAGGAATTTGATAAAACTTATTAAATCTGAGTCCCTGTTTCTCAATCTTCAAAATGAGACCAAGCTTGCAGGACTGACCTTAGGAGTAGAGACTGAGTAAAGAAAGCTCCATGATGTCTGCTCCTAGACGTGGGCTTTACATAATTCCACTACAGATGGGCCATAGTCACATGAAGACACCAGTGTTGCAAGATTTTAACTACAAGGGAAGTGCCTGAAACTAAGAGTTTTTTTTTTTTTTTTTTTTTTTTTT
>NW_016114240.1:0-1020 GCF_001604975.1 Cebus imitator | reverse complement strand
ACTTTTCACACATTCCTGTAGTCCCGGCTACTAGAGAGGCTTAAGCTCAGGAGTTTGAGTCCACCATGGGTGACAGACTGAGAACTTTTTTATTTTTGGAGATGGGGGTCTTGCTGTGTCACCAGGGCTGGTCTTAAACTCCTGGCCTCAAGTGATCCTTTTGCCTCAGCCTCCCAGGCATGAACCACTGTTCCCAGCCCCTTCAAGCCTTTAGTTTGATCCTAACATCCAGTGTGTATTCTAATATCTTTGGAACGAAAAGGGATTAGACTACCTCAGAGGCATTTATTTCTTAAACTTTGTTTTTCTTTGCACTGATACCAGTGTAGCTTAAAATACTTGAAAAATAAATTTATCTAATATACTTAAAAATTTCCTTTTGTTCATTTTTGGTTGCCCGTTTTTGAGTGAATAAAATAGGAGGCGTAGGGCTAGAACTTCATATATATATTTTAATATAATAGGGGCCATTTGTGACTTTGGACATACCTGAATGCGTTTTAACCTAGCCACATAGGCTCTTCACAAAACTGCTGTGTGGTGAGGAGTGATGTTGGTGGTTATTTGTGGCTGTGATACATTTGCATAAGCATACAACTGCCATTACCTATTTAATCATCCATTTAACCATAGGCTATAAATTAAAAGTGACTGCCAGTGATAAAGGAAGATTTAATGGAAGCAAATTTACTATTTAGGACTGTGGTTTTTAACCATTTTTAAATCTTAGAAGTCTTGAAAATCTGATGAAGGCAACTGGCGTTTTCCCAAATTGGACTAACACACAAACTGTGGCAGATAAATCAGGGGATTTAGAGATACGCCTCCCCCTTCCTCACCCACACCCTGCTGTAAGCCCATCCATGGATGACCTGATTTTAAATTCATGATTTTGGAGGTCAGCTGTACAGTTGAACTGGTCCATTCATTTAATCTTAAATCATTCATTCATGAGCCAGGCTCTCTGGTATTGTGGGAGGCTGTGTTTTTTTTTTTTTTTTTTTTTTTTTTTTTTTTTCT
>NW_016114239.1:0-1020 GCF_001604975.1 Cebus imitator | reverse complement strand
GTAGAACGATTTATAATCCTTTGGATATATACCCAGTAATGGGATTTCTGGGTCAAATGGAATTTCTATTTCTAGGTCCTTGAGGAATCGCCACAGTGTTTCCTTTTCTTTGCAATATTGCCAGAAATCTTTTTTTCTTTTTACTTTTTAGCAATAGCCATTCTGACTGGTGTGAGATGGCATTTCTTTGTGTATTTAATTTGCATCTCTCTAATGATTAGTGATGTTGAGTATTTTCTCATATGCTTCTTGGCCATGTGTATATCTTTTTAGAAGTGTCTGTTCATATCCTTTGCCTATTTTTAATGTGCTTGTTTGTCTTTTGCTTGTTGATTTGTTTAAGTTCCTTATAGATTCTAGATACTAGATTTTGTCACATGCGTAGTTTGTAAATATATTCTATTCTGTAGGTTGTCTGTTTACTATATTGAAAGGTTGTTTATTTTGGTTTTGTTTTTTGTTTTTTGTTTTTTTTTTTTGCTGTGCAAAACCTCTTTAATTTAATTAGATCCCATTTATCAATTTTTGGTTTTGTTGCCATTGCTTTTGGCATTTTCTTCATGAAATGTTTGCCAGGCCCTGTGTCCAGAAGTGTATTTCCTAGGTTATCTTCCCTGGTTTTTATAGTTTTAGGTTTTACATTTAAGTTTTTAATTTATCTTGAGTTGACCTTTGTATATGGTGTAGGAAGGGGCCCAGTTTCAGTCTGCTGCATATGGCTAGTTATCTCAGCACCATTTATTGAATAGGTGATCCTTTACCCATTGCTTGCTTTTGTCAGGTTTGCTGAAGATCAGATGGTTGTAGATGGCTGATCTTATTTCTTAGTTATCTATTCTGTTCCATTGGTCTATGTGTCTGTTTTTGTACCAGTACCATGATGTCTTGGTTACTGTAGCTCTGTAGTGTAGTTTGAAATCAGGTAATGTTATGCTTCCAGGTTTGTGCTTTTTGCTTAGGATTGCCTTGCTTCTACTCAGGCTCTTTTTTCATTCCATATTAATTTTAAAATAGTTTTTT
>NW_016114238.1:0-1021 GCF_001604975.1 Cebus imitator | reverse complement strand
CATTCTCCATTCCATTCCATTTTATTCTTCATTCCATTCCATTCTGCATTCCATTTAATTCTCCATTCCATTCCATTCTTCGTTCCATTCCATTCTTTTCTATTCTCCATTCCATTCTTTGTTCCATTCCATTCTTTTCTATTCTCCATTCCACTCCATTTCATTCTCCATTCCATTAAAATCTATTCCATTCTCCATTCCATTCCATCCCATTCTGCATTCCATTCCATTCTACATTCCATTCTCCATTCCGTTCTCCATTCCATTCCATTCTTCATTCCATTCTCCATTCCATTTCCCTCTCCATTCCATTCCATTCTACAATCCGTTCTATTTTATTCCATTCTGCATTCCATTACATTCCATTCTATTCTCCATTACATTCCATTCTCCATTCCATTCCTTTCTCCATTCCATTCTCCATTCTAGTCCATTCAACTTTAAATTCCATTCTCCATTGCATTCCATTCTCCATTCCCTTGTCCATTCCATTGCATTTTATTTTCCATTCCATTCTTCATTCCCTTCTCCAATCTATTCCATTCTCCATTCCATTCCATTCTCCATTATCTTTATTCCATTCCATTCTCCATTCCATTCCATTCTACTCCATTCTCCATTATATTGCATTCTTCATCCCAATCCATTCTGTCCTCCATTCCATTCCATTCTCCATTCCTTTGCATTCCATTATACTCTCTGTTCCATTCCATTGTATTCTTCATTCCATTCCATTCTATTCTCCATTCTATTCCATTCCATTTCAGTCTCCATTCCATTCCTTTCAATTTCTTTTGTCATTCCATTCCATTTTACTCCATTCTCCATACCATTCAATTTCATTCTCTATTCCAGTCAATTTCGATCCATTCTATTCTCCGTTCCATTTTATTCCATTCTCCATTCCATCTCATTCCATTCTCCATTCCATTCCATTCCATTCCATTCTTCATTCCATTCCATTCCAACCAATTTGCCATTCCATTGCATTCCTTTCCATTCTCCATTCCATTCCATTTTA
>NW_016114236.1:0-1022 GCF_001604975.1 Cebus imitator | reverse complement strand
CCCAAACACTGGAATTATAAAAAACACAGCTTTGGGAAAGTTTTAGACATAAAGAATCCAGGGAGAACTGAAAAAGGATACAATATCAGTAAAGAGAAAATTAGAGAAGTATCTGATATAGCTAAGAATAGAGAAAGATGTATGACAATTAGAAATTTGTAAGGCATCCTATAACCAAACCAAGGGTTTTAAAAAATTTAAGTCTAGTTTGGTCTGTCATCATCTAATTGTTAACCATCTAATTGTTTCTCCATCACTATGGAGGGAAAGACACCAGTTTTGACTACAATTCTGGTACTGCCTTTTTCCAGTTACTTACTGTCGCTGGTCAGTGACTGGTCACATTGTCTCCTTTCTCCCCACATCGAATCCCTTCCTTGCCAACTCTCAGTTAATAACTATTTCATTGAGAAAACAGAAGCAATCCAATAAAAACTCATTTTCCTGCTGAGCGTGGTGGTGCATGTGTATAGTTCTAGCTACTCAGGGAGGCTAACTGGAAGACTGCTTGAGCCCAGGAGTTCAAGGCTAGCCCAGGCAACACAATGAGGCCCCATCTTGGTTTTCTTTTCTTTTTTTTTTTTTTTGGTAAGGTAGTTTTGCTGTTGCCCAGGCTGGAGTGCAATGGTGCGGTCTCCGCTCACTGCAACCTCTGCCTCCCAGGTTCAAGCGATTCTCCTGCCGCACTCAGCCTCCCGAGTAGCTGGGATTACAGGTGCCTACCACCACACCCGGCTAATTTTTGTATTTTTTAGTGCAGATGGGGTTTCACCATATTGGCCAGGCTGGTCTTGAATTCCTGAACTCATGATTTGCTCGACTCGACCTCCCAAAGTGCTGAGATTACAGACGTGAGCCACCTTGCCTGGCCAAGGCACCATTTTTTTTAAAAGACAAAACTCATTTTCCTACTACCAAATCTGTTAACCAATTGTATCTGTACTTCTGCCTTTCTTCCTGTTTCAATGGATGAACTGTCCCAATACCTTAAGGTCATACTTCTCTCCACAATGGTGCTGGGT
>NW_016114235.1:0-1022 GCF_001604975.1 Cebus imitator | reverse complement strand
AAAAAAAAAAAAAAAAAAAAGAAGCGTGAGCCAGACATACCGGCTGGAATGAAGTGATTCCACAGGTAGACAGAGGCCGCTGGCTGGGTCAGAATGCTCAGGAGTCTCTTTGCTGGCTGCACCATCCTATGGCTTCCTTGCCAGGCCCTTTCTGAAGAGCTTGAGCCATTTGGTGGTAAGGAATCCTGGCAGGGTGTAGGGGGAAGGAGTTGAGAACTTCTCTCTTACAGTCTATCTCAGAAAGGAAAGCATCTACAAGCTTGACAAGATTGTGTTTGAGTTCAACATGGCCAAAAGGGCTTTGTTGGGCTGACAGAAGAGCCAGAGAAGGATGAGTTTCCTGACCATCAGGGCCTGGTGTTGTTGGCACTAGGGAATGTATTAGTCATGCAGCACCAAAGTGTTTTACTGGTGGTGAATCTGTACTAGTCTGCAGCAACCTCAATTCTTGCCTCCTCTGGAGAAAGAATTCAACTGAGAGGCACAAGGTAGAAGGAGAGACTGAGGCAAGTTCTAGATCAGGAGTGAAAGTTTATTAAAAAGCTTTAGAGCAGAAATGAAAAGAAATAAAGCATACTTGAAAGCTGCCAAGTGGGCAGCTCGAGAGACCCAGTGCTCTCTTTGACCTTTGACTTGGGGGTTTTAGTTGTTGGCATGCTTCCAGGGCCTTGCTTGCCTTCTGCCTCCGATTTTTCCCTTGGGGTGGGCTATCTGCATGCACAACGGCCCGTTAGCCCTTTCGAGGGGCCACAGGTATAGTGTGTTTACTGGAGTTGTACGCATGCTCACTTGCGACATTCTTCCCTTACCAATCTAGCATTCCTAGATGAAGGTCATATACCAGTGAAATTCTGCCATTTTGCCTCTTGGTGTACATGCATGAGTGTGCTCACCTAACTCCCGAAATCTTATCAGGAAGCGGCTGATCACCAGTTTCAGGTGTTTCTGTTTATCAGGAGACTGCCTTTCCCTGGCACTGGCTGCAATCAATTATTATTTTAGAAACACAGTTGGGCCGGGCG
>NW_016114234.1:0-1022 GCF_001604975.1 Cebus imitator | reverse complement strand
AAAAAGACGGTGCGGCTTCCTCTGGGCTTCCTCTCTAGTGGAGCACTCGCTCTGGGGTAAGTTAGCTGCCATGTCCTGATGACATTCAGGTAACCTGTGGAGAGGCCCAAAATGTGACGGACTGAGGTCTCCTGCCAGCAGCCACATGACTGAGACATCAGCGAAGCGGATCTGCCAGCTCCATGCAAGCCTTCAGATGACTGCAGACAGTAGCAGATTTGATAGATAAGACTTTTTCCTAGGCAGGGTGGCCATCCTTTTCTCGAAATATTCTGTGTGGTTTCTGGCAGCTCTCTGTGTGTGAGCAGGGAGGGGATAGCCAAACTTCTGCTGCCCTGAGCAGAGCACATCAACATATCTACTTTCTATCGTTTCCAGGGGAAGGGTGGATTAACTAGCACAGGTCTTGTTTTAGAATGATGGCATCAAGCAAGGAAATTCTAGGAGGAGTTTTCAAGCTCCTCTACTGTAAGTATGGAAGCCTACTAAACTGGTGACTCTGAGTGTGTGTGGGAGCCACCTAGTACATCTCATGACTCAGGATTTACATGAGTCATTTCTAAGGCTAATAATGAGCTTGCAAGATTAGAAAGGCTGTGTCTCCCTAAAGTCTGCTTTTAAACACACATGCACTAGCATTTTGCCTGTTCTAGGACAGATTATGTGCTTTGTCTTGGGTACCCTGCTATCACTGCTGAGAAATTTCTCAGTCCACTGGTAGAAGGAAATTGTTCATTTACATGCTCATACTTCCTCTGTTCTCTCTGCCCTGATTGGCTAACCATGGTACTGGAGTGGAAAAACTGAGACTAGTGGTGTTGCTAGAGGTAGGTTACATTGACTTACAAGAGCTGATCGTGACATTTTCAGAAATTTTGCTTGCTGATTATTAGTCACAGCCATTATTAAAAATTAATGTACATAAACTTACTATTAAATACATTAAAACGTAGCAAATACTCAAAATTAATAACTTCCTAGTTATTTTACTACCTTTTACTCTTACGTACCCTCTTTTTTTT
>NW_016114233.1:0-1022 GCF_001604975.1 Cebus imitator | reverse complement strand
AAAAAAAAAAAAAAAAAAAAAAAAAAAAAAAACATAATTAATGTAGAATATGTCTGAAGTTCACCAGACAGTAACTGATAAGCAGTAAGTATTAAAACATGTAAGGTTAACCCAGGAAGGGAAAAGCCACATACTAAAATCACAAGGCTCTTTTACCTTTTGTGATTCTGGGAATGCCTTGTTAGAGGTTGGCTTCTTAAATGAAGATGATCAGAAAATGAAGATGTTAATGATACCTGTTATTAATAATTTAACTTTTCTGTCTGCTACCTTGAGGAGTATAGTCATATTTTGAGAAACCTGAGGCAAGGTTAGTCTCTTGGGATTCTTGATGTGGGTAATTTCAGTTATGATACACTGCCTTTTTACCTACTCTATTTCATTTATCTCTGAAAAATAGAAATTTTTTCCTTCATTACAGAGCATATGAGAGTTCTAGTGGCATTTTCTTTTAAAATATGTCTCCTTTCTTTATTTATTGGTCTTTAAGTAGTGTCCTTTACCTGCTTTCTCTTATCATTGTGGTAGAATAGTGATGTGGATTTACTCAGCTAATCTGACTTAAACCGTGACAAATTATGAGCACATTTAGAGTTGAATATGATTAAATTTTAATGCCGTATCCTTTTTTAAGAATCTTAAGGATAATCAATGGCAGTTTCTTTAATACATCATAAATCGTACATTAAGAGCGATAGTACAGGAGCAAATAGTGTCCCCTGAAAGAGGTTCTCATTTCTTTAAATATTTTATTATTGGTTTGAAACTATTTTAGATCATGTGCTGTGTTGGACTGAGAAATTAATAAGCACAATTTAGGTCCTTCATACTTCGTCTATACTCTTCAAGGATCTTTGATGTAATCATCCCGTGTTTCTTTACTACTATTGTTTTACTCATGTGTTATGGGCCATGGCCTGCCATACCAACAAAAGGTGTTTTTTACTTTTGTGCTATTTTACTGTAGTATGATTTTAAATCCTCCTTTCGTTCTTAAATCTGCATTTTTTTTTTTTTTTTTT
>NW_016114232.1:0-1022 GCF_001604975.1 Cebus imitator | reverse complement strand
GGCGGAGGTTGCGGTGAGCCGAGATCGCGCCATTGCACTCCAGCCTGGGTAACATGAGTGAAACTCCGTCTCAAAAAAAAAAAAAAAAAAATTTTTTTTAGTAGAGACAAGGTCTCACCATGTTGCCCAAGGCTATTAAACTCCTAAACTCAAGAGATCCTCCCACCATGGCCTCTCAAAGTGCTGGGATTACAGGCGTGAGCCACTGCACCCAGCCCCATTTGCTTTAAAGACTATTTTTTGCCCATCTGAATTGCTTCAGTACTTTAATCAAGTATCACTTGGCCATAAATGTTGTCATTATTTCTAGACCCTCAATACTGTTCCATTAATCTATATATATTTATGTCAACAATTCACTGCCATTGATAGACATGTCTCTGATTCTATATGCTTTCTGTCTCATATCTTTTGTTCTTCTGTTCCATTTTTATTGCCTTCTGGTATCTTAAACAATTTTATAATTATTGTCTTAAACAGTTTTGTAATTACCGTTTTATGTGAAATTCCCCCCCTCTTTTTGGAGACAGCGTCTTACTGTCACCCAGGCTAGAGTCTGGTGGCACAAACACAGCTCACTGCAATCTCCAACTGGTGGGGCTCAAGCAAGCCTGCCTCAGCCTCCCAAAGTGTTGCAATTACAGGTGTGAGCTACTATGCCCAGCCTGCAAATGCTTTTAATTCAGTTAAGATAATAAAAGAAACATTTACTTATTGTCATTCATGTTTACCTCGGAAATTAACTTCTGCTCTTCTTTTTCTTCAAGTTACCATCTGGTACCACATCCTTTCAGCTGAAAGGACTTCCTTTAGTAAGCCAAGACTGCTAACAAATTCTCTGTTTGCTTATCTGGAAATGTTTTTATTTTGCCTCAACTTTTGAACAATGTATTAGTCCAGGTTTTGAAGATAAACAATAACAATCACATATATGGCCGGGCGCGGTGGCTCAAGCCTGTAATCCCAGCACTTTGGGAGGCCGAGGCGGGTGGATCACGAGGTCAAGAGATCGAGACCATCCT
>NW_016114231.1:0-1022 GCF_001604975.1 Cebus imitator | reverse complement strand
CAAAAACTTTTTTTTTTTTTTTTTAAGATTTTTGCATTAATGTTTATCATAGATATTGGCCTGAATTTTTTTTTTTTGTTATGTCTCTGTCAGGTTTTGGTGTCAGGTTGTTGTTGGTTGTCAGGATGTTGAACGCTAAACTTTTTTTAGCGTCCTTTCCCTTTTAAAGCTTTGACCCTTTTGGGGTCTGTCAATTTGCCATCCAGTTTGTGTTCTTTCAGTTCCAAAACCTTATCAACACTAGCAGCAGCTCTGAAAAGCACAAATCCAAATCCTCTTCCAGTCACTCCCAGTGACTGGATCTGTTTTAATTGTGCAGTCTACAACTTCCCCAAATCAAAACAAATACTCAGTCAGATCTTTTTTGCTTGTATCCCAGCTCAAGCCTCCAATAAACATTTTACCGTCATCCTGCTGATTCTTGCTCACATTGATCTTGGATCTCTCTGTGAATTCCTCTATGTTGCTATACTCATTCTTGTCCTCCATTGTGGCAGAGCTGTCAGCTGGCAGGTTCTGGCACACAGTCCAGGTTGAGGCAGCAATGGCGGCAGAGTGTTGTATCAACTTTTTCACTTCTTATGTGTCCTCTGAGGTATCTAGAATATGTACTGTAGTATCAGCCAAAAAGAACAGTGAGAAAAGTTCAAATTGCTATAAAACCCTAAAGAAAGGCTGTGTTATTTGGGCAAGTTTAATGTGGAGAAAATTAGGGGAAGTATGAAGATTATTAGGTGTGTGCTAACTGAAGGGTATCAGGACCAGGTGCGGTGGCTTATGCCTGTAATCCCAGCACTTTGGGAGGCAAAGGTGGGTGGATCACAAGATCAGGAATTCAAGACCAGCCTGGCCAGGATGGTGAAACCCCATCTCTACTAAAAATACAAAAAAATTAGCTGGGCCTGGCGTCAGGCACCTGTAATTCCAGCTACTTGGGAGGCTGAGGGAGAGAATTGCTTGAACCCAGGAGGTGGAGGTTGCAGTGAGCCAAGATGGTCCTACTGCACTCCATCCTCAAAAAA
>NW_016114230.1:0-1022 GCF_001604975.1 Cebus imitator | reverse complement strand
GGTTTATAATGATTTTTAATATACTGCTGAGTAAGTTTGCTATTATTTTGCTAAGGTTTTTAACTTGTATATTTATAAGAAGTTTTGGGTTGTTTCTCAGTATAAGTTTTTGTTTCTTAAAGTTTGTCTGACTTTGTTATTAGGGCAATACTTTCCTTATAGAATGAGTTTGAAGTGGTTTCTCTTGCATGTTCTGAAAGATTTTGAAGATTATTAATTCTTTTTGCCATATTTTTTATAATTCACCAACGAACCCATGTGGAGCTATACTTTTCTTCATTGTGAGGTTTTTCAGTGCAGATTCAAATTTCTTACTTTTATAAACCTGTTGATATAATCTATTTTTCTTGAGTCAGTTTTGTTATGTGTATTTGTCTAGAAATTTGTCCATTTCATCTAGGCTATTTAATTTGTTGTCTAATTTTTCATAGTATTTTTTCATAATTATATTTATATTTAGCCAGTAATAGTGTCCCTGATTTTAATAATTTGAGTATTCTCTCTTTTTTCTTAATCTACCTATGATTTTGTAATTTTACAAAAATCTTTTCAAAAAACCAAATATCTATTTCTTTCAATCTCTATTCTTCACTATTCTCTATTACATTTATCTTTAACCTTTATTATTTCATTTCTTCATTTCACCTTGAGTTTAGTTTGCTCTTTCTTTTCTAATTGCTTAATAAAACAGAAAGTTTGGTTATTTGTTACTCCACTCTTTAATGTGTGGTTTTAGAGCCATAAATTTGTCTCTAAGCACAGCTTTCATTGAATCCAATATGTTTTTTCAAATTGTATCTTTATTTGCATTTGTCTCAAAGTACTTTCTAATTTTGCTTGTGATTTCTTCTTTGACCCACTGGCTGTTTAGGAATGTGATGTTTTACTTTCCATATATTTGTGAATTTTCCACATTTTTTTCTGTTCTTGGTCACAATTTCATTCTATTATAGTCAGATAAAATAATTTGTATAATTCAAATACTTTTACATTTACTGATACTTTCTCTGTGGCCTAAACTG
>NW_016114229.1:0-1023 GCF_001604975.1 Cebus imitator | reverse complement strand
AACAAGAGCGAAACTCCGTCTCAAAAAAAAAAAAAAAAGAAAAGAATGAGAATTATTTTTACTTTGGGTATCAGTTCTGGGTATTCCCACCAGCCCAGGGAATCTGCAGTTTTATTTAGGAAAGCACAGCATTTTGGGTCAGTGGGGCTGAGAATCTGGCTGTGAAAGTCCGAGCCAGGCTGGCAGGCAGCGCTCATGGCTTCCAGGTCTGCGCTTGCCTTGGACTTGCTGTGCCACCTTTGGCAAGTTGCTACCCCTCTCTAGGTCTCTGTTTCCTCACCTTCGACATCCTCACCTTCAACTAGAAAATTTGATGGTTTCAAAGTTTCCTCTCAGCTCTAACATTTGATGAGCCCAAGTTCAATATTCATCCTGACCCAGATTTTAAAGATAATGTACTTAAAATATTACAAAATTTGAAAGTGATCAGTTATCTCCTCCGCTTAGAAATGTCATTGCTGGCAGTGCATTGGTGGGTGTTAGGGGCTATTTTGGTGCCTGGGTGTTCAGAAGAGGAGGAAGAGAGGGTGGGGAGATTACCAATTCAGTAACCTCCTCACGACTTTTGAGGCCGAGGCTTGTCTTGAATGCCTAATCCAAACAGCTGTGAGTTGTGGAGGTATGTTAAAATGGTGACAGAAATAGCAACTGCTTTCTTTTACTGGGCACCTACCTAGGACCTTGGACCTAACGTGATTTCTGTCTGATTTCCAAAACAGCTTCTCTAGGTGTGCCATATGCTGATTCCCATTTACAGGTGAGCACTGAAATTACTTGCTCAAGCTTGCAAAGCTGGTTGAGGCTGGAATTCAGACTCCAACCTGACAGCCTCCCGTCTTCTTCCACTGTAGTAATAAGGTGTGGTCCCCAGACCAGCAGCACCAGCCTCTGGGGGAGCTGTGAAATGCTCATTCTTGGGCCTTACCCCCAGGCCTGCTGAATCAAGAACTCTGGGAACAGTGCCCAGGAATCTGTGTGTTTTAACACACTCTCCAGTGAATTCTTTTTTTTTTTTTTTTTTTT
>NW_016114228.1:0-1023 GCF_001604975.1 Cebus imitator | reverse complement strand
GCCATTTAGGAAGATATCTTGACATGCACAACCCCAGGCTGCTTAAATAAAAATCTCGCTGGTGGTGACTTTTTAAGTTTCTGTCTTATTTTTTAAACATCTGGAGCATTCTAAGTGCAGACAAGGTTGAAAGTCACTGATCTAGAAGTTTCTTTGATTTGGGTTGGTAAGATTATTAAAGCCTGAAGTCTGAACCAGTTCATTCACCTGATTAATTTAAGTTTCACCTCCCCTTTAAGCCAAGCTGAAATGCCTTCTTCATGAAACCTTCCCTGTCACCTCCGGTTAGAAACACTTGCACCTTCTACATACAAGTCAGTTATATTGAGCAAAACTTCTGAGCAGGGCATTTTGAGATTTTCATAATCATGCTCTGCTTTGTACCACAGTGACTTTGTACTCCCTTTGTTCTTGAGTTTTCTTGAAGTCAAGCTGCACACAGCGTTATGTGAGACCGAGGCTGGGCAAACGTCCCAATAGAAGAACCTTGGGCCACGGCCTCAGCTCTGTGTTGGAAGTCAGGATTTCTTAACATAAATTTACAGACCAAATTTAGGTCACAGTCCCAGAGCAGTGTCAGAGTTAGTGATGTTACAAAAATCATTCACAAGCATGGTATTTGTTTGTAATTATCAGTATTAGTACAATCAATTCCTATGAATACCTGAACTCAAGATTTATAAGGGAGTAAACATATGCAAAATAAATACAATATAGTAAAAACTTAATAGATACCTTTTCTTGTTCCATCTTTTGCATGGGTGGTGAGTATGGCACAGACTCAGCTTGTCCGAGTAAATGGAGTCTTGCCTAAAAACTGCTCTTTCTCTTGGATTTTGTCCATGCATAGGACCAACCTTATCTGTTAAGAGTATTTGTTGGCCGGGCGTGGTGGCTCATGCCTGTAATTCCAGCACTTTGGGAGGCCGAGGCGGGTGGATCACGAGGTCAAGAGATCGAGACCATCCTGGTCAACATGGTGAAACCGTGTCTCTACTAAAGTTTGTAAAAATACAAAAATAA
>NW_016114227.1:0-1023 GCF_001604975.1 Cebus imitator | reverse complement strand
GGCGGCCACGGTGGGGCCGGCACTGGGTTTCTCATCGGTGGTGCCCGTGGTTAGTGGATCAGAACATCACTGGGCAGGAGGCCTGGGTGTGGCAGGGTCAGACCCAAGGTGTGTGGGGCTGGGACTGACCTCGTGACCTCAGTCATGGGGATCCCAGGGCGGTCTCTAAGGATTCCCTGGCACTCACGCTGGGTGCCTCCCTAGGCCATGACAGCCCCATGACTCAGCAGCAGGTGACCCCAAGCTCCACTCCAGTGAGGTCAACTCCCTTGCCCAGGCCGCAAGCTCCCGATTCCATGAGGCCTCCCTCACCCAGGCCTCCACGTTTGGGCGCCCAGTGACTTCTCCCTCACCTCACGGGACCTGCACTCAGTGTCCAGGAGCTGCACCCACCCCACTTTGGGGGCAGCCCTCACTCCTCCTTCAGCCTCAGGCCCATGAGGTCCCCATGCTTGGGGTGAGGGCAGCTGCTGCTGCCACCCTGCAGCCCTCCCAGCCACGTCTCCAGGCCCTGGCCCATGCTGTCTGCCTGTGCAGGGGGCAGCCCCGAGCCCCACACCTGTAGCCTCTCTGGCCCCTGCATTCCTACCTGTGCTGGCAGCGTGGCTGGGTGGGGAAGCCTGTGACCCTGGAGGAGCCGTCAGCCTGTGTGAGACACCTGCCCCCAGGCACACGACCAAGGTTTGTCATCCATGGAGGATACGGGCCAGCAGTTGATGCTGAGGCTCATCCGGTGTATCAGCTGCTGGGGAAGGAATTTTGTGTGTGTGTGGTTAGCTCTATATTCCTAGAAAGCAGGTGAAGGCCAAGTGAGACAGACAGAGAAAAGGTCAGATTGTGAATGAAGTTCTTTCTTCCTTTTCACAGCACCAAGATGTTCCTCTGATGGGAGATAAAGTGTGTTTCTCAGGACTTCACAGGGGTGTGCTACAGAAGACAGGTGTGTGGTGCAGGTGCACAGGTGTGTGGTGCAGAAGACAGGTGTGTGGTGCAGGTGCACAGGTGTGTGGTACAGAAGACAGG
>NW_016114226.1:0-1023 GCF_001604975.1 Cebus imitator | reverse complement strand
TTTTTTGAGATGGAGTCTCGCTCTCTTGCCCAGGCTATAGTCAGTGGCACAATCTCAGCTCACTGTAACCTCCACCTCCCGGGTTCAGGTGATTCTTCCGCCTCAGCCTCTCGAGTAGCTAAGCTTACAGGTGCCCACCACCACCCCCAGCTAATTTTTGTATTTTTAGTAGAGACAGGGTTTCTCCATGTTGGCCAGGCTGGTCTCGAACACTTGACCTCAGGTGATTTGCCTGCCTCAGTGTCCCACAGTGCTGGACTACAGGTATGAGCCACCATGCCCAGCCTGTTAATTCAACTTTTATAGGATACCATAAAAGACCTAATTCTAAATTCCTCATGCTAAATTTATGCCTCTCTACCAATGAAAACTTATGGCCACAGAACATATATTTTTTTGGAAAGCACTGTCTCATTGGCTCTAGTCTAAAGGAACATAAGCAATATGAAAGACCCTAGAGACCAAGGAAATTGAAGAGAAGTGAGAGGAAGGGATATAAAATGGAATGTATTAATGGATTTTAGTCCTTTAAACTTGTGCTTTTGTGAGAGGGTTCAGTGAAGAGCTTTAATGCAGATGAGACTTGAAGCTTTTGAAGAAGATCCAGGTCTTGATGAGGTTATTCAAACTCAAATCTTGAATGCATAATGATGATAGGCCATGGTCTTCAAAAATGTAGTATTTGATGCCCTCCCAGAGTGCTAGGATTTGAATGCCAATATACATATTGACTCATGTTTTTGTCCATTAATGGTCCATGGGTTTCTTTAAATGAAATCCATTTTGGAGTCCACAGATATCAGTGTTTTGCACAACTGTCAGGGATCAGAGGCTCCCAGCAACGCTGTGCCCTATTTTTATTTTATTTTATTTTATTTATTTATTTTTTTTTTTGAGACGGAGTTTCGCTCTTGTTACCCAGGCTGGAGTGCAATGGCGCGATCTCGGCTCACTGCAACCTCCGCCTCTTGGGTTCAGGCAGTTCTCCTGCCTCAGCCTCCTGAGTAGCTGGGATTACAGGCA
>NW_016114225.1:0-1024 GCF_001604975.1 Cebus imitator | reverse complement strand
CAATCTTGGCTCACTACAACCTCCACCTCCCGGGTTCAAGTGATTCTCCTGCTTCAGCCTCCCAAGTAGCTGGGACTTACAGGTGTGCACCACTACACCAGGCTAATTTTTGTTGTTTTGTTGTTTGAGACGGAGTCTCGTTCTGTCGCTAGGTTCAAGTACAGTGGCATGATCTCAACTCACTACAACCTCTGCCTCCTGGGTTCAGGCGATTCTCCTGCCTCAGCCTCCCAAGTAGCTGGGACTACAGGTACGCGCCACCAGACCCAGCTAATCTTTGTATTTTTAGTAGGGATGGAGTTTCACCATGTTGTCTAGGGTGGTCTCGATCTCTTGACCTCGTGATCCTCCCGCCTCAGCCTCCCAAAGTGCTGGGATTACAGGCATAAGCCACCGCACCTGGCCACTAATTTTTGTATCTGTTAGTAGAGACAGGGTTTCACCATATTGGCCAGGCTGGTCTTGAACTCCTCAGCTCAAGTGATCTGTCTGCCTCAGCCTCCCAAAGCGCTGGGATTACAGGCGTTAGCCACAACACCTGACCCGTCACTGTCTTTCTAAGCCAATTCTCTTCTCGTTCTGTTTCTTGATGGACTAAACAAGTGCTCTTGCAGCCTTGACTCTGAGCTTTTGGAATCTGAACTATTTCTGGCTGTGGCCCAGGCCTTACACAGCTTTGGTGGCTCCCCACGCAAAGCAACCACCTGCTTGTCCGAAGGCAGTCAGCATATATTTATGAACAGGAAGGGCATGGAGCTAACTGGTCAAATTACTCCCCATGTGACTGGCAAGGGCTTTGGATTTTGTCCTCACTGCTTCCTCTAGTGTTTGAAATTCTGGCTGCTGCCCTCTAATGCTGGGTAAACTAATGAATGTATTTGGTTTGGTGGCATTAACTTTCCCCAGCACTTTTTTTTTTTTTTTTTTTTAGGCGGAGTCTCGCCTTATCGTCCAGGCTGCAGTGCAATGGTGCGATCTCAGCTCACCTCTACCTTCTGGCTCAAGAGATTCTCCTGCCTCAGCC
>NW_016114224.1:0-1024 GCF_001604975.1 Cebus imitator | reverse complement strand
TGTCTGTGACCCAGCTCCACAGGTACTTCCTGAATAACCAACAGTGGAATAGCCCAGGCTTAGTGTTATCTTCATTCCCAGCCATTTTTTATTTGTGATATAGTCATGTGTAGAGGTATATGAATGTATACCAAAATGATAGACAGGAGAAGATACCAACAGGGGTTGTCTCTAGGTGATGGGAAAGAAACTGCATCAGTTACGTTTTTGCTTATTTCTCTTACAGTTTTTTTTTTTTTATAAAATCTTAATTCCAAAGTTTTTTTAAAAAGCAATTGCTGCAAGCATGAGAATCAGTATTTCTTCTAACTTTAGCAAAGGTGAAAAGCTGATGCTGCCCCCATCCTGGGCAGCCTTGCTTTCCAAGAACAGACAATGAAGGTGGAACAGACTCTAAGAGAATGTAGTTAGATGTTTATGGACTGGAGACCTATTATGGACACCCAGGCCTGCTGACTCTATTTCAGTTTCAAGGTGAAAACTCTGGTCTGAGCTCATTGCAGAGGGTTGGGATTTAGATGACTGCCAGATTTGGGTCACAAGGTAAAGTCTGGGTCACAGCCGGGAAGGTAGAAATCTAGTGTCAAAGTCACTGGGCAGTCAGTCAGTCACTGTCCAGCTACCTGACAATATAGCAAAGAAATAGGGAGATACGGAAAGAAGGTTTTTGTTTTGTTTTCCTTAGTTTTTTTAATGTTTCACCTGATTTCCAGTTTTGCTAAGGATAGACTTCTCTTTCAGGTTTCCTCAGAAAGCACAGAGAAAGTTGTGACCTCTGCAGGGTCTTCATTGTCTCCCAGGCTGTCAAGCCACTTCCCTTTGAGCCCTTCTCTGTTGTCTTGGAGAAAATGTGGTAATCTGATGAGCCAGGGTCATTAGTCCTGGGACATAGGCTTCCTTGTCACCCACCTCCACTCCATTAGCTCAGATGTGTCTGTGACCCAGCTCCACAGGTACTTCCTGAATAACCAACAGTGGAATAGCCCAGGCTTAGTGTTATCTTCATTCCCAGCCATTTTTTATT
>NW_016114223.1:0-1024 GCF_001604975.1 Cebus imitator | reverse complement strand
AAAAAAAAAAAAAAAAAAAAAAAAAAAGAAATAAAAGATGCATTGCAAATGGAAAGTAGAAGGAATTAGGGCTCTTACATTTTAGAGCACAAGTTTTCAATCTTGGCTGTATTTTAGCATCACCTTTTAAAAACTCCTATTACATAGACAATATCCCAGATCAATTAAATACAATATTATGGGATAGGGCCTAGAAATCAACATTTTTTAAAGCTCCTAAGGTAAGTAAAATTGGCCAAGAATCACATTCTAGCAGGAGAAACTTGACTAAGAGGTGATCAGTCTTGAACAAGAGATAGGGAGACTGACAGGAGGAAGAACAGCTTCTCAGTGCCAACAAGGAATTGGTATTCACAGGCATGCATTTGTCCTGTGACCTTTTTAAAAAATACTTTATTCTCTAACCTTAACACAGAACTAGATGGGCCACTTTCGTACACTCTTAGGTTGTGAGAGAGAGGGAGGGAAAGATAAGGAATAGATGAAGCAAGTCTAATGAACCCTTGAAAATTGTTCATCTTGATGGTAAGTGCGTAGGAGTGCTTCATGCTATTTACTTAAGTTTTGTGTATATTTGAAAATTTCTACAGTAAAAACATTTTCAACTAAATGTTATTCAGAAATGGGGACATTATTACCAACTTATAGAAATAAAAAGGATTTTAAGAATATGATGAAAAATTGTATGCCAAGACATTGAATAACTTTAACTTGTAGCTTGAAAGTAGGGTAAATAGGCTGGGCACAATGGCTAACGCCTATAATCCCAGCACTCTGGGAGGCCAGGGCGGGTGGATCACCTAAGGTCAGGAGTTCGAGGTCAGCCTTGCCAACATAGTAAAACCCTGTATCTACTAAAAATACAAAAAATTAGCTGGGCATGGTGGTGAGTGCCTGTAATCCCAACTACTCTGGAGGCTGAGGCAGGAGAATTGCTTGAGCCTGGGAGGCAGAGATTGCAGTGAGCCAAGATCCCACCATTGCACTCCAGCTTGGGCAACAAGAGTGAAATTCCAACTCAAAA
>NW_016114222.1:0-1024 GCF_001604975.1 Cebus imitator | reverse complement strand
GGGAGGCTGAGGCAGGAGGATTTGATCAGCCTGGGCAACAAAGGAAATCACATGTTTAGAAGAAGAAGGAGAAGGAGAAAGAAGAAGAAGAAAGAATAAAAGAAGGAAGAAGAAGAAGGAGGAGGAAGGGGAGGAGGAGAAAAACTATTGACTTATATTCAAAAATAAGATTTCACATAAAATCTTGAATTTCTAGCTTCTGAAACATGTCTGAAGGTCTGACATAACTGGACCTGTGTCCCTGAACAACAGTGAGAGCCTAGGAATGACTGCCCCCTTTAAAGGGTCAGATGCCTGGGAGTTAGCGGCACTCCCCACCACCCTCCTTTGCACCCTGGCCCTTGAAGCAGAATGCTGAATGCCATTTGTCACTGTACTTGTGATTTTTTTTTTTATGGTAGTATTAGAAAACAAATGAAAAGATTTCTGGTATGTATCTCTATAAAAAATAGCAAAACAAAATACAGGCCAAGAGAGGTCATTTTTTTTCAAGAAAATTGAGAGAAAGTAGATACTTATGAAAGAGTGAAGGCTGAAGCCAGCTGCTGTTTGCACAGCAGTCATTGATAAACTCATTGAGGATCTGATCAGAGTTTGACATCCTTGCTTTCCAGTCCCATGTGGCTGTGTGTGAATGAAATTCCAGAAAACAAGTCGGATGGTACAAAAGGCACTGGGTCAGTGTACTGAGTGACATTTACTTCAGTTTTTCAGGTATTTATGTCATGCTTGCTAGGTGCCCAGGCCATGGTTCCTGAACCCACCCCCACCATACAAAACAGGGAACATCCCAATTATGTCCAGCCAAGCACTGGACCAGGTGCTGTGGCTCACATCCATAATCCCAGTGCTTTGGGAAGCCAAGGAGGCCAGAAGTTCAAGACCAACTTGGACAAGGTATTGGGACCCCTAGTCTTAGTTACTTGGGAGACTGAGGTGGGAGAATTACTTGAACCTAGGAATTTGAGGCTGCAGTGAGCTATGATTGTACCATTGCACTCCAGCCCCAGTGACAGAGTGAGAC
>NW_016114221.1:0-1024 GCF_001604975.1 Cebus imitator | reverse complement strand
TTTTTGAGGCAGAGTCTCGCTCTGTCGCCAGGCACCAGGCTGGAGTGCAGTGGCGCGATCTCAGCTCACTGCAACCTCTACCTCCTGGGTTCAAGCAATTCTCTTGCCTCAGTGTCCCAAGTAGCTGGGACTACAGGCATGCACCACTATGCCTAGCTAATTTTTGTATTTTTTTTAGTAGAGACAGGTTTCACCATGTTGGCCAGGATGGTCTCAATCTCTTGACCTTGTGATCTGCCCATCTCGGCCTCCCAAAGTGCTGGGATTACAGGTGTAAGCCACCATGCCCGGCCCCCTAGCCCACTTTTTGAGGCAGTTGTTTTTTTCTTGCTGATTTGTTTGAATTCCTTGTAGATTCTGAGTATTAATCCTTTGTTGGATGTATAGATTGTGAAGATTTTCTCCCACTCTGTGGGTTGTTGACTTTGCTGATTATTTTGCTGTGCAGAAGCTTTTTAGTTTAATTAAATTCCATCTATTTATCTTTGTTTTTGTTGTGTTTGCTTTTGGGTTCTTGGTTGTGAAGTCTTTACCTAAGCCATTGTCTCCAAGGGTTTTTCCAATGTTATCTTCTAGAATTTTTATGGTTTCAGGTCTTAAATCTAAGTCTTTGATTTATCTTGAGTTGATTTTTGTATAAGTTGAGAGATGAGGATCCAGTTTCATTCTTCTGCATACGGCTTGCCAGTTATCCCAGCACCATTTGTTAAATAGGGTGTCCTTTCCCCACTTTATGTTTTTGTTTGTTTTGTCAAAGTTAAGTTGACTGTAAGTATTTAGCTTTATTTCTGGGTTTTCTATTCTGTTCCATTGGTCTATATGGCTGTTTTCATACCAATACCATGCTGTTTTGGTGACTATAGTCTTATAGTATAGTTTGAAGTCAGGTAATAGAATGCCTTCAGATTTGTTCTTTTTGCCTAGTCTTGCTTTGGCTATATAGGATCTTTTTTGGTTCCATATGAATGTTAGTGTTGTATTTGACCGGAGCGTAGAAAGTTATCACAAGACAAAAGTATGCCAG
>NW_016114220.1:0-1024 GCF_001604975.1 Cebus imitator | reverse complement strand
AAAAAAAAAAAAAAAAAAAAAAAAAAAAATTGGCTTAAAGAAAAGTAAGTGCTTATCAGACTAATAGAAGGTAGCTCAGATGCCTTACATGACTTTAGTAATCTTTGGTAAGATTAACTTGCTAAATTTAATCTCAAAACTGTCTCCAGTTCTTAAGAAACTTAAAGTCATATTATGTTAAATTAAGTAATCCTAGGTTTTCCACTGGGAATTTGGATTACTAAGAATTAGAATAGTTGAAGAGTAAGATGTGTTTTTGGTAAGGATATAAAAACATGAGGATATGGTTTTGCTAAAGAAAATGTATTTTTTTTTCTAGTTTAGAGACCATTTAAGGGTCGCTTTAAAATAAAAGAAAAAAATTTTTTTGTTGTTGAGATGGAGTCTTGCTCTGTTGCCCAGAAGGCTGGAGTGCAGTGGCACGATCTCAGCTCACTGCAACCTCCACCTCCCGGGTTCAAGCGATTCTCCTGCCTCAGCCTTCCGAGTAGCTGGGATTTCAGGTGCACACCACCACATCTGACTAATTTTTGTATTCTTAGTAGAGGTGGGGTTTCACCATGTTTGCCAAGCTGGTCTTGAACTCCTAACCTCCACCCACCTCTGCCTCCCAAAGTGCTGGGATTACAGGCTTGAGCTACCATGCACGGCCTAAAATAAAGACAAACTTATATAGATAAAACTAAATAGATACAGAGAAAAATAAATGAAAGGGTAAAGAATGGGAAAACTTTGACTTCTGGGTGGCCATGTGGTCACCCACCTTAAGGAGCTACAGCAGGGCTGCATTCAGTTACTAAAGGTAGAAGTTTCCAGTAGAATGTAACGATGGATCATGCTCCCAGGAAGTTGGTTCGCTGGGAAATACAAGGAAATGTAAACAACATAAACATAAGAAATTACAAATAATAACCACAAAATAAGTGGCAGAATTTTAAAAAAATAAAAATAAAGAAAATGCAAACTAATAAGGAAAAAGCAAAATATTTAATCCCTTGGTTATTGTTATCTGCAATAGCTAAGA
>NW_016114219.1:0-1024 GCF_001604975.1 Cebus imitator | reverse complement strand
AGATTGCACCATTGCATCTAGCCTGGGCAACAAGAGCGAAATTCTGTCTCAAAAAAAAAAAAAAAAAACAAGCTGTGGAGCAGATTGTTGACTGCTGTTCTAGCCCAAGAACAAAGGAATGTTGCTGACTTTTAGTTATTTCATTGTGGTGAAGGTCTTCAGCTCTAGGAAGGATAGAGGAAGAGGTTTCGGGAGGTTGTGGCAATAGAAAAAGTTCTTTTTTTCTTCTGATCGCCCTCTCAGCTTTTTCCTTATGACTGAAAATCATCTTCAGCACCTCTCTTTTACCACCTCTGCCACCACCAACCCACTGTGAGTGCTATGGCTATACGTTGTATGTAGGTGGTAGTAGAGCTATCAAAGGATATTAAGAAAGACAGTGATTAGTAATCATGAAGTGTTTCCGATTTTAGCTCTAAAAACAGTTCTTAAACTTGCTCTCCACACCCCCTTTATTTCTATTCCTGGTACTGCATCATGTTCAGGCTCATGGCTTTTACCTGGACAGTTGCAGTAGCATCTTACCTGGCTTCCATGACTCCGTCTCAGAGAAGGAAGCCTGATTTGGGATTACCGACCTGAGCCACTGTGCCTGGCCCCTGATCTGTCTTTCATGCAGGTCTGACCACAGCACTCTACCACCTACAATTTGTTTATACTGGAGATTCAAGTTCAAACTCCTGGGTTTATGACACTGAGTCCCTGTGTTCCTCACCAGCCTCATCTCCACCACTCTACCTCAAAAGTTAGGTTTCAGGAGAAGCAGATTGTTTTTAGTTTCCTGCCGCATCATGCTGTTTCATGCCTCGGGACTCATGTTGTTACCCTGCTTAGAAGGCTCTTCTTATTCTTCACGATGACAAACTCCTTGTCATTTTTTTAGGACTCAGCTCTGCCATTGTCTGCAGGAAGTCACTGAGCCCCCCCAGGTTGTACCACAGCCTGTTCTCCGAGTATCCAACCTGGGAGTTCAGGGTGGCTTTACTTACCTCTATCTTAATGCCAGCCAGATGAGTATTGAAGT
>NW_016114218.1:0-1024 GCF_001604975.1 Cebus imitator | reverse complement strand
AGACGGGGTGGCCAGGCTGGTCTTAAACTCCTGACCTCAAATGATCCACCTGCCACAGCTTCCCAAAGTGCTGGGATTACAGGCGGGAGCCATGGCGCCCAGCCTAGAAATACCACATTTTGTTGATCCACTCATCAGTGGATGTACATTTGGGCTGTTTCCACTTTTCGGCTATTGTTAATAATGTTGTAACACACATTTACGTGCAAGTTTCGGTACGTAAATGTGTGTTACAACGTTTCGGTACGTTTTCAATTCTCTCAAGTATACACCTGGGAGCAGAATTCCTGTTTCCTATGGTGACTCCAGGTTTAACTTTTTTAGGAACTCCCAAAGTGGTGTTACCATCACTGCGTTTGCGAAAACGAGATGAATATATTAATCATTAGAAATAATGAAATTTGAAATAACATACAAAACGCAAGCCTGATTTATATTATTAAATCAACAGGCATAAAAATTACCTTGTCAAATTGCTATGATCATTTCTAAATGCTTCCTCTCAGCTTTTACACTTGCTTGGTCAGAGACAGGTAACACACAGGTCTTGGATGGCACCAGCCCTTGGGCCATGCTTTGAGTAGCCTGGACTGTCCACATCCCCTCCACTGCCTCCAGCATAAAGGGCAACCCCACCCAACAAGAGCCTCTCCAGCCTCATTTCACACCAGCCACACTGCGTGCCATGCTATCCCCAGGACTCCCTTCCTGCCCACTTGGACTGATTAATCCCTCTTTTTTTTTTTTTTTCTTTTTGAGTTGGAGTCACTCTGTCGCCCAAGCTGAAGTGCAGTGGCGCAATCTCGGCTCACTGCAACCTCTGCCTCCGGGGCTCAAGCGATTCTCATGCCTCAGCCTCCAGAGTAGCTGGGATAACAGGCATGCACCACCACACCCAGCTAGTTTTTTATATTTTAGTAGAGATGAGATTTCGCCATGTTGCCCAGGGTGGGTCTCGAACTCCTGATGTTGGCCTCCCAAAGTGCTGGGATTACAGGTGTGAGCCACCGCACCCAGCCTAATC
>NW_016114217.1:0-1024 GCF_001604975.1 Cebus imitator | reverse complement strand
AAAAAAAAAAAAAAAAATTAGCTGGGCATCATGGCATGTGCCTGTAGTCCCAGCTACTCAGCAGGTTGAGGTGGCAGAATCACTTGAGCAGGAGGTGGAGGTTGCAGTGAGCCGAGATTGTGCCATGGCACTCCAGCCTGGGTAACAGAGTGAGATTCTATCTAAAAAAAATTAAAACAAATCAAAAATTAAAAGAATGGTTGAGCACCTCTGAGAGCTTCTGGTTGGCTATATTTATGGTTATTTCTTGGCCATATGCTAAACAAGGGGTGGATTATTCATGGGTGTTCTGGGAAAGGGGCAGGGATTCCCTGGAACCGAGGGTTCTTCTTCCTTTTAGACCATATAGGGTAACATAAGAATTAAAGAAAGAGGAAAGAAACACGAAAGATGGCTTGTCAATCAAGATGGGTTTATTTTAAGGAAAACAAATTTAAGAGGAGCTTCTGGCTGAGTTAGGTCAGAGGCACACCCTCTTACAGAGTAAGTTTTTAAGGATTCCAGGTAGGAGAGTTTATCAGAGGCTTGGACTGCTTCTGTGTCTCTTTGTTGTGCTTATCTGGGAGGAAGAGTTTTGTGTCGGTTCCCATGCATCTTCCTGCAGCTGCAGGCATACCCCCGGGTCTGCGTTTAGCTTCCCTGTCTTAGTGCACCTGAAGGGAAACGAATGTGCTTATTGAGGCCCGCTGTTTCACTGGGGCCCGTTGCATGAGGGTAAAGTTTGGCAGTTGCCCAAGAGACTTTCCCCCACCGCCTTCCGTACCTGAGCTGTCTTCTCTGTGTTTTACTGTCTGCTCTTTCCGGCTGCTTGTAGTTAGAAGAGAAGTGACTTCCTTGAAATGCACGAGGCTAGAAAGGGAGCTGGAGCTTCACGTGGCGGTGTTTGTCCGGGATGACGGTGCTCCTGCTCTGCCAGTAGCTTCCAGATGTTGCCATACCATTTGTAAACTGTCATGGTGTTAGTGGGAGTGCCTTTTAGCAGCGGAGGCGTTATATTATAGCAAACACACAAGCAAAAAAGGTC
>NW_016114216.1:0-1025 GCF_001604975.1 Cebus imitator | reverse complement strand
GACCAGGATGGTCTCGATCTCTCGACCTCGTGATCCACCCACCTCGGCCTCCCAAAGTGCTGGGATTACAGGCTTGAGCCACCGCGCCCGGCCAACTGTTGCTATTATTAATATTATTGCTCTATTAATTCTGCTCAGCAGGACCTCGAGATGACTTAAACACCTCTGGCTTCACTGATGGGGACACACACCAGCTCAGAGAGGTCAAGGGACTTGGCTCAAGTTTTTAAAAATGAGTCAGAGGCCCACTGGATTGTACTTTTCATTCATTCATTCATTCATTCATTCATTCAACAAATACTGAGCACCTACTATGTTCTTGGCCTATTCTAAAGGTTGGGAATACAATGGCCAACAAGAAGTCCCTGCCCTCCTGGAACTGACTTTTCAGCTCTGAACCTCTGAGCGCCTCTCCACTGTTCCAGCACTGGACACCAGGCCTGTTACCCAGAAGGTGGGTGCTCAGTAAATGCCCATTGGTTGGAAAGGGTGCAAGTGGGTCATTACTGAGAGTTTGTCTATTACATTTTATTTTTACCACTATCTTCTTGCAGTGCCTTCACGTAGGGCAAATCACTGTTTTGAAAGAAATAATCTAGGAATTAAGCTTTACTGAAGGCCACCTAAGTGCCAGACAGTTGGGGCTTTACAGAGGCCACCTGATTTAATTCTATAAACAAATCTGTATAAATAGTATTACCCTCTTTTACTGATGATGACACTCAGAAACGTAACATGACTTGTCTGAGGTCACACGGCATAGCTAGTCAGTGTGAAAACGACTCAGAACTCACAGCTGGCTGGTGTGGTGGCTCATGCTTGTAATCCCAGCACTTTAGGAAGCCAAGGCGGGCGGATTGCTTAAGCTCAGGAGTTCGAGACTAACCTGGGCAACATAGTAAGACCCTGTCTCTACCAAAAATACAAAAATTAACCGGGCACAGTGGTGCACAACTGTAGTCCCAGCTACTCAGAGGCTGAGGTGGGAGGATTGCTTGAGCCTGGGAAGTGGAAGTTGCAGTGAG
>NW_016114215.1:0-1025 GCF_001604975.1 Cebus imitator | reverse complement strand
GATGAAATTTCACTCTTGTTGCCCAGGCTGGAGTGCAGTGGTGCGACCTCAGCTCACTACAACCTCTTCCTCCCGGATTCAAGTGATTCTCCTGCCTTAGCCTCCTGAGTAGCTGGGATTACAGGCATGCGCCACCATGCCCGGCTAATTTTGTATCTTTAGTAGAAACGGGGTTTCTCCATGTTGGTCAGGCTGGTCTCGAACTCTTGACCTCAGATGATCCACCCGCCTCAGCCTCCCAAAGTGCTGGGATTATAGGCGTGAGCCACTGCGCCTGGCCAAGAACCAATTATTTTAGGTTTCTCATTTGGATGGCTCTCCCACTAGATAGGTGGTGCAATTACTTCACATGTAATGAGTCCACTACAAGGAAGAGTTGTTTGGTCCAGTGAGGGGGAACAGGCTTTTTAGAAATAACTTCCCCTTCCCTGGACACCATCCAAAATTAGAACCCATCAACTGTCATTAACTACAATGCCCATATTAGTTAATAATCCTAGATTTCAAGTACTACTACATGTAAACTATTATCTTAAAGATAAAAGTTCCAAAGGAAATCAGTAGCTTTATTACATAGGCATATGATTTTTGTGAGAAATTCAACTTAAGAGTGTCCATCTGAAAGACAGAAATTGTTAAGAGGTAATGTGCAGACCTCAGGTACCACATCATTTACCCTCTAATAATGAGCTGCATTTCTCCCTAACTTCTTATTGCACCTTAATCTCTCCAGCATCAAATCTTCTACTCTATAATCTTGTTAAACACCTCTCTCTAACCACAATTTCCTTCTGTTTTTATTATTTGGCAGAATTACACCTAAATAAATATTTCCACCATAGCACATGTATGCCTATGTAACAAGCCTGCACATTCTGCACAGGTATCCCGAAACTCAAAGTAAAACAAAAAAAATATGTAATTAAACCAGAGGATAAAATAAATAAAACTCAACTTAATTTGCCATGTAGAGCTGTGTGGAAGTGAAGAAGGTGCTCTTACATAAACCCCCTCGGCCTTCCACA
>NW_016114213.1:0-1025 GCF_001604975.1 Cebus imitator | reverse complement strand
AAAAAAAAAAAAGGAAGAAAAGAAAAGAAAAAAGAAAAGAGGGAGGGAAGGAAGGAAGGGAGGGAGGGAGGGAGGGAGGAAGGAAGGAGGGAAGGGAGGAGAAGAGAAAAAAGTACTTCCTTTTCATACTTGTCTTTCTAGGTTAGCAAGCAAGAAAAATCTTCTTAGAAGCCCCTAATTTCTCCTTATTTCATTGGCTAGAACACTGTCACCCATAGACCAATCACTGGCAAGAAGGAATGGGATTGCTATAATTGACTTATGTCAATTACTTTGTTGTTAGGAAACAAAAGGAGGCTTCCATTAAACTAAGTAAGAACAGAAGAATAGCTATTAGGTGGACAACCAGCAATGTGTTTCTGTTACCTTATCTGAAACAAATCAGCAAAAGCTCATCATTAACCATCAGGCTCCACCAAAACCAATTTTAGTTTTTTAATTTTCATTTTACAGCACTTCTAATTTTTGTTTGTTTGAGATGGAATCTCAAGCGCAATGGTATGATCCTGACTCACTGCAACCTCCGCCTCCCAGATTCAAGTGATTCTCCTGCGTCATCCTCTCAAGTAGCTGGATTACAGCTGCCCACCACCATGCCCGGCTAATTTTTGTATTTTCAGTAGAGGCGGGTACACACCACCACACCCAGCTAATTTTTGTACTTTTTGTAGAAAGGGCGTTTTGCCATGATGTTCAAGCTGGTCTCAAACTCCTGGACTCAAGCAATCCACCCGTCTTGGCTCCCAAAGTGCTGGGATTACAGGTGTGAGCCACTGCTGGCCAGACACATTAGGGTTTTTCACTGCCAGTTGTAGAATATCCCATTACCATCTTCCCTTCTCCCATTTTCTCCCAATGTTAATATCTTACTGAACTGCAGTTCAATGCCAATAACAATATTAAAAACAATATCAAAACCAAGAAATTGACATTGGTACAATCCATAGAACTTATTCAGATTTTACCAATATAGACTCATTTGTGTGTTGGGGGTGGGTAGATCTATGCAATTTTTTTTTTTTTTT
>NW_016114212.1:0-1025 GCF_001604975.1 Cebus imitator | reverse complement strand
TTTTGAGACAGAGTCTCGCTCTGTTACCCAGGCTGGGGTGCAGTGGTACGATCTTGGCTTACTGCAACCTCCACCTCCTGAGTTCAAGCGATTCTCCTGCCTTGACCTCCTGAGTAGCTGGGATTACAGGCACATGCCACCATGCCCAGCTAATTTTTGTATTTTTAGTAGACAGAGGGTTTTACCATGTTGGTCAGGCTGGTCTTGAACTCCTAACCTCGTGGTCTGCCCACCTCTGCCTCCCAAAGTGCTGGGATTACAGGTGTGAGCCACTGTGCCCGGCCTGCCGGTCCCATTTTTTAAGGACTCTGAATGTGAAAAGAAAAAAGTTGTGGAAATGGGTGTGGCTATAGCTGAGCTCACTGGAAAGGTTTTGGCTGATTCACATTTAAACAGGACCAGGCAAAGAGGACATTTTGGAAGCTTTTGCCAATTGGATGAGTAGATGGATGGACTGATGGTTCGCTGGTTGGATGGATGGAGAGGAGAGGACACGATGATAAGCAGGCAGGCTTCTAGGAGGTGGTGACATGTAAGCTATGACGATTCTCTGGATTACAAGAAATTGACTAAGGAGTTTTTGGGAGGGCACATATGGCAATAAAAACCCAGGAATCTCTACTTTGTGATCAGGACTTATTAAAACCCAGCAAAAGCCTCAGGGGGCCTGAACAGGACTTGTAGTTATTGAGAATCAAAGGCATCTGTGACCACTGAGATGATGCTGATAATGACAATTACTGACTGGGCATGGCGGCTCACACCTGTAATCCCAGCACTTTGGGAGGCTAAGGTGGGAGGATTGCCTGAACCCAGGAGTTCAAAATGAGCCTGGGCAACATAGCAAGACCCTGTCTCTATTAAAAAAAAAAATTAGCGGGGTATGGTGTTGCACACCTGTAGTCCTAGCTGCTTGGGAGGCTGAGTGAGAGAATTCCTTAAGCCCAGGAAGTTGAGGCTGCAGTGAGTTATGATTGCACCACTACACTCCAGCCTGGGCAACAGATCAAGACCCTGTCTCAAAA
>NW_016114211.1:0-1026 GCF_001604975.1 Cebus imitator | reverse complement strand
AAACTTACAACAACTAAATATATTAAAAACAAAATCAGCTGGGCATGGTGGTGGGTGCCAGTAATCCCAGCTACTTAGGAGGCTGATGCAGGAGAACTGCTTGAACCCAGGAGCTGGAGGTTTCCATGAGCCAACATGGTGCTACTGCACTCCAGCCTGGGTGACAGAGTGAGACTCCGTCTCAAAACAAAAGCCGTATTCCAAATCATTCAAATAGTAAATGAATTCCAACCTAGGTTGTCTGATCCCAAAACCCATGTCCTCTCCCTGGACCATGTTACCTTTCCTGTAAAACTTTCTGTGACATGGGAAGAAAATCCTATCAGAATACTTAGAACTTTAAAATATGTACCTTGTTTCTAAAATTGAGACAAAGAACTAGAAGCATTTTTAATAGGAGCATGGGAGTCATGAAACATTTAAAGATTCAACCTTTTATCAAACTCATATATAATGTTGTCACCATAAGTCCTGTTGCCACTGGGTTTTATACCAGATAAATCTGTAGTTTCAGATTTTTGGTGTATTGGAGAGGATAGTTTAATGTCAATGCTACAATACCCAGTAGGGGGCGCCCAATTCCTTTTAGAAAGTTTGAATCACTGACTCATTCTCTGCTCTGAACACTGAAGATTCTGAATACATGTGATCTTTTGCTTGAAAGTGATTCTGGATACTTGGGCTGCCCAAGTATGCTGGGTAGGGGCTTATGTGAGGAAAGCACAGTCTCCCTGGGATTCTGGCCAGCCAGGCTTGGACTGGGCAGCTCACCTAATAGGCTTTTCACTCATGCTTTGTTGGGGGGCAAAGTGAGGGCACCCAAAAGGTGGGGGGAGCAGTTTAGCACTTTGGTTAAAAAGGTCTAGAACCAGGAATTTTTCCCACCTGTGCCCCGAACTTATAGTCAGACCTGGGGCTCTTTCATTAAGCTATTTCCCAGATCTTTGTATTAAATCATTTGGATAATCTAGGCATCATCCAGGAACAATCCATTAGGCTCTAAAATGACTATTTTTCTTAAAAAAA
>NW_016114210.1:0-1026 GCF_001604975.1 Cebus imitator | reverse complement strand
TTTTATTTTATTTTATTTTATTTTATTTTTTTGAGAGGGAGTCTTGCACTGTCACCCAGCTGGACTGCAATGGCACGATATTAGCTCACTGCAACCTCTGCCTCCTGGGTTGACACGATTCTCCTGCCTCAGCCACCTGAGTAGCTGGGATTGCAGGTGTACACCACCACATTGGGCTAATTTTTTTGTATTTTTAGTAGAGATGGGGTTTCACTATATTGGCCAGACTGGTCTTGAACTCTTGACCTCATGATCCACCCACCTCTGCCTCCCAAAGTGCTGGGATTACAGGCCAAGCCACTGCTCCCAGCACTGACTTGTAAAGTTTTTAAAGGAGAAATCAGTCCAGAATAGCAGCTGACGCCACAGTGGCCAAAAATTGTTTCAAAACCGATGTTTCTCTGAGATCCAGACACATCCTTTTCTTCAATTCCAGTTGCCTCTGCTAGGCCCCTTGCTATGTGGAGATTGTCATCAGTCTGCACACCACCACGACTTACCAGGTCTGACTGTACTCAAGCCCTGCAGTCAGCTCCCCACTGATATAGGATGGAACCTAGCCCCTTGCAATGGCGAGCAAGGCTCTTGGTGACCAGCTGCAGCCAGCCATACCAGGTCCATCCCACCTCCATCATGACCTATGCTGAGCTCACCATGTGGCCCCTTCCAGTGTCCAGCTAGCAAAGGCACAGCCAGCTCTTTTCTTGATGAATTCAAAGTGGGAAGAGGAGCTGGGTTCAGTCAGGGAGACTGACACATAAACGACCCATGAAAATCAGTGGTATGAGGCCGGACACAGTGGCTCACGCCTGTAATCCCAGCACTTTGGAGGATGGGGCAGGTGGATCTCTTGAAGTCAGGAGTTCACGACCACCCTGGCCAACATAGTGAAACCCCATATTTACAAAAAATACAAACAATAGCCGGGCATGGTGGCACACGCCTATAATCCCAGCTACTCAGGAGGCTGAGGCAGGAGAATTGCTTGAACTTGGGAGGTGGAGGTTGCAGTGAGTCAAGATCATG
>NW_016114209.1:0-1026 GCF_001604975.1 Cebus imitator | reverse complement strand
TGAACCCAGGAGGCGGAGGTTGCGGTGAGCCGAGATCGCGCCATTGCACTCCAGCCTGGGTAACAAGAGCGAAACTCTGTCTCAAAAAAAAAGAAAAAAAAAAGTCACACCAGTATTTCTTCAGCACTGTGTTTTACTTTTGAGGGGAGAGGCTAAGAGGAGGAATAAGTGAAAACGGTCTCATTGGAGTCTCCAAAGTGTATGAAACCTCTGGTAGTACAAGGATGGGATGCGATGGCCAGGCAAGTCAGATGGGAAATCCCCAAGATTCTTTTTGCTACTGATTTTCATAATTAAAATATGACATGTGTAAGGAACTAGTACATGGTATTCAATAAATGTCAGTTGTCTTTCCTAACTACATTCCTCACAGGCTAGGTTATGCCTAGATATCATCATCCTTCTCCTTTCAGGGAATGAAGCTCACCTAGAAAACTAGGGAACCAAAAGTGCAATACAGTTTGGGTAATGCAGTTGGTTAGCTGTCTCCCCATCCTATCAACTTCACTATTACAGGAAGTGCTGAAAGTATAAGTAGCTCCCCTGAAGTCTAGTTAGCAGTCGTGGCAGAGTCCACATGAAGGGCTGTGGGCTGCAAGTCTCTAGTGCACAGTCCGCTCCTTTTGGCGATGATAATCTGAAGGAAAGAAGAAGAAAAGGAGGAACACAGTAGGTTATCTTCACACTTGAGCTCCTGATTCCCTATCCCCAACTTGTAGGGCCTCTAATAATCAGAACTGAAAGAATTCTTACCTAGGGTCCTGTCAGGAAAGTGAAAAAAGAAAGTGACACTTACTGTAGGGAAAGAAGCGGACACGCATGCTGATTTCACGAGCTGTCTTCAGGATCTCAACAGCCTGGAAGCAACACAGCAGCTTGTACAAATGAAGAAATATGACCCAAGGCAGAATCATAATGGGGGAAAGGGATTTGCCACTCCAATCTCTGTGTCACTAAGAGCTGCTTCCCTTTGGTACACTTTCCCAGGACAGGTACTTACTTTGTCTCTTTTTTTTTTTTTTTTTT
>NW_016114208.1:0-1026 GCF_001604975.1 Cebus imitator | reverse complement strand
GACATCAGCAATATTTAAAACTTTTTCACTTCAAAGATACTGTTAGCCAGGCATGGTGGCTCAGGAGAACCAAAGGTTTCGGAAACAACCCAAATACCCGCATACTGATGAATGGATGAACAAAGCATGGTATGTCCATACAGTGGATTCCTCATTACAAGAAGGAATGAAATACTCATGCATGCTAAATATGGATAAACTTGAAAACATTATGCTAGGTGAAAGAAGCCAGTCACAAAGGACCACATATTATATGACTCCATTTATATAAACAAATCGTGGTATGTCCATACAGTGGATTACTCATTACAAGAAGGAATGAAATACTCATGCATGCTAAATATGGATAAACTTGAAAAGATTATGCTAGGTGAAAGAAGCCAGTCACAAAGGACCACATATTATATGACTCCATTTATATAAAATATCCAGAATAGTCAAATCTACAGAGACAGTAGGTTAAAACAGACAGAGAGAGGTTGCCAGGGGAAGAGAAAAGCAGGGAATGGGAATGGACTGCTTCATGGGTATAGGGTTTCCTTTTGGACCAGAAAAATGTTCTGATAGTAATAATGGTTGCACAACCTTATGAATTTTATGCTAGGGGCCTTTTTTTTTTTTTTTTTTTTTTTTTTTTGAGATTTATTTTTTTTTTTTTTGCCCTGATTGGCGCAATCTCAGCTCACCACAACCTTCGCTTCCCAGGTTCAAGCGATTCTCCTGCCTCAGCCTCTGAGTAGCTGGGATTACAGGCATGCACCACCACACTAGGATAATTTTTTGTATTTTTGTTTTAATGGAGACGGGGTTTCTCCCTGTTGGTGAAGCTGGTCTTGAACTCCTAACCTCAGGTGATCCACCCAACTCAGCCTCCCAAAGTGCTGAGATTAAAGGTGTGAGCCACTGTGCCCAGCCACCACGGCTTCCTTTAATGCATGCAATAGATAAGGTTTTCAATTCACTTTTTTCTGTTCTTCCCTTCTAAAAATAACTAAATATTCTGGAAATAGTTCCAGAGACAATTGT
>NW_016114207.1:0-1026 GCF_001604975.1 Cebus imitator | reverse complement strand
AAAAAAAAAAAAAAAAAAAAAGAGAGAAAGAAAAGAAAACAAAAGGAAAAATAAAGCATCTGGTTGTAAGGGAAAACATAACTATACAGTGGAGAAATGAATCAAACCTTGATTAAGGGATCAAAATTGATGACACTAATACATAGCTCCCTGGTATACTCTGAGAATGACATGCCATCTATGTTGTTTTCTAACTGAGAATGCATAATTTAAAACCAATTCTGAAGAAACAAGAGATAAATCCAAAATGAGAAAAATCCATCAAAAAAGGAAAAGGGGTACAGATTTTATTCTTCAAAAATATCAGTGTCATGAAAATCGAAGGCTATAGAAATCTGCCAAATTAAAGGAGACATGACAATGAAATGACAAACCTTACCTTAGAATGGGTTTTGTGCTAAATGGGTAATAAAATACTATAAGGCCACTGGCTCAACAGAATAAAATGGTATATTAAAATTCCACAGCAATGTCATATTTACTAAAGTTTACAACTGCTCTGTTATTTAAGAGAATATCCCTATTCTCAGAAAACACATAAATAATAATTTGGCTGTAAAGAGTCTTGATATAATTAATACATCCTTAAGTGGTTCAGAGAAAGATTGTTTATACACATTCACATATGTAGAGCAAACACAAATGATAAAACAAATGTAGTAAAATATTAACAATCAATGGATCTAGGTAAAGGTTACACAGACACTCATCACAAAATTTTTCTGAAGTTTTAATTTTGAAATAAAAAGTTAAAGACTTGCACGTTCTTGAACATGCTTAATCTTTAAAAATGGCATTAGTAACAGACTTTTAATCTACATATATCACATAAGTTAATACTTCAAATACTTTTAAACAGATTTTTAAAAAATTGATGGCATATATATTCCTGCATCAAGTAATAATAAATATGTATTTTCAAAACTCATGAAACATACACAAAATTTGTGTAGGTTCAGTCTATGTGACAAAGGATCATTGATAACATTTAGTTTAGAAATAAACTAAAAAAGAGTCTTTTTTTTT
>NW_016114206.1:0-1027 GCF_001604975.1 Cebus imitator | reverse complement strand
CACTCACTGATTAGTATTTTAAATTCTGGATAAGAAAGTAAAAAATCATAGAGAGAAAAATTCTCTAAAGCTATAAATTACAATGTTTCGGTTATGAAAAGCATAAAAACAGGTCAACTCAACTGGAACTGTGGGGCAGTATCATGGACAGAAGATTTAGGCAGGAGCTGCTGGATGGTATGGTGATCTATCCAAGAGCTCTAAAACCATGCCTACACTTTGACCTGGTAATCTCACTTATGGGAATATGCCCCAAGAAATAATCCAAACAACAAAAGGTAATTTTATAAGGATATTTATAGCAAAGCCATTTATAGTAGGAGAATATTGGAAAAAACCCAAGTGCCCAACAGTAAGGAGACTGGCTATGCCAAGAATATCATATGAACTCCGTGGTGCACTGCACAGCCGTTAGCACATCGAGCAGGTGGTACATTTCAATGTGTGGAAATGTCTACATGAAATAATGTTAATTGGAAAAAGAGGAACACAAACGATTATGTGCCCATGATTACAACTTTGCGAAAACGTACCTGGTATTTTGAAAAGGGTCAGGAAGGCATCGAGTGATGTAAACACAGCTGTAGGTTCATTGAATTCCTTTTCTGCATTGCGGATGGCTGTTTAAGTGTATAATGTATAAAAAAGAAAGGAAGGACGAAAGGAAGAAAGAAAAAAAGAAACTACTGACTACAAACCAGAGCTGCCATTTAAAACAATTTGTCATTCATGTTTATAGATTAAGAACACCAGAGAGAAATATAAGTGGGAAATCAGAAAGACCCAGGAACATCTAAATGGTAGTCTATACGCCTAATAGAAAGTCGAAGTTCATTTGGAGCAAGATCCCTTCTGAATGCCTTGCAGCATTGGATCAACAATTGCAAGCCATAATGACAAAGATGTGCTCAGACTCCTACAGGGAAAGACAACTTCCCACGGCCAGCAATGTTTGTTCCTTAGCAAATCACTTCTCAAGTGATGATGTCATCATTAAGGAAAAAATCAACATCTGCAGAGTTCACCA
>NW_016114205.1:0-1027 GCF_001604975.1 Cebus imitator | reverse complement strand
GGAGTCTTGGTCTGTTTCCCTTATTGGAGTCCAGTGGCATGATCTCAGCTCACGGTAGCCTTTGCCTCCCGGATTCAAGTGATTCTCCTGCCTCAGCCTCCTGAGTAGCTGGGATTATGGGTACCTGCCACCATGCCCAGCTAATTTTTGTATTTTTAGTAGAGACAGGGTTTCCCCATGTTGACCAGGCTAGTCTTGAACTCCTGACCTCAGGCCTCCACCTGCCTTGGCCTCTCAAAGTGTTGGGATTACAGGTGTGAGCCACTGCATCCGGCCAAATTTTGAATTTCAAAGAAACAACAAATAGTTTTTAGTATAAACATGTCCCAAATATTGCATGAAACATACAAAGTACATATTCATTGTTTCTGTGAGATTGGATTTAACTGGGCATCTGTATTTTTATTTGCCAAACTGAAAGTTACTTGTACATCATACCCTTGTACCTCTTTGCCCCAGCAAGGATATCCAGACACTATATGCAGGAAGAACTGAATTTCAGAGGACACCGTTTGATCTTCATCACCTGGCAGTTTACAAAACGCTTACATATCCATTGGCTAATTTGTTATCAGCACCAATGGACAAGCTTCTGGCAGAGATCACCAGGAAACACCCTGGGAATCAGCCATCCCACCGGTCCCTAGGCTTCCAGAGTTGTCCACACTGGTCCATCATGGGAGCAGAGGACAGCGGAACTCCGAGGGTCTGGACTGAATTCCAGTAGAAAGCCTCATTAAGATGATGAGCCAGGCTGGGTGCAGTGGCTCAGGCCTGTAATCCCAGCACTTTGGGAGGTCAAGGAGGGCGGATCATGAGATCAGGAGATGGAGACCATCCTGGCCAACATGGTGAAACTCCGTCTCTACTAAAAATACAAAAATTAAAAAGAAAAAAAATTAGCTGGGCATGGTGCCCTATGCCTGTAGTCCCAGCTACTCAGGAGGCTGAGGCAGGGGAATTGCTTGAACCTGGGAGGTGGAGGGAGGCGGAGGTTGCAGTGAGCCGAGATTGCGCCATTGCACTC
>NW_016114204.1:0-1028 GCF_001604975.1 Cebus imitator | reverse complement strand
GGTGAGCCGAGATCGCGCCATTGCACTCCAGCCTGGGTAACAGGAGTGTAACTCCGTCTCAAAAAAAAAAAAAAAAAAAAAGGAGAAGAATAACTCTGCCTTGTCCTCTTTCCTAGCCCTTAGAGACCTCTGTTCCACTTTTTGTCCCTTTGAATCTGGCTATTCTCATGTAAGTGGAATCATACAATATTTATTCTTTGTCTAGCTTACTTTACTCAGCATAGTATTGTCAGAATCCATCCATGTTGTAGCATGTATCAAAATTTAATTCCTGGCCAGTTGCCATGGCTCACACCTGTAATCCCAGTACTTTGGGAGACCAAGGCGAGCAGATTGCTTGAGCCTACGAGTTCAAGACCAGGGTAGCATGGTGAAACCCAGTCTGTATAAAAAATACAAAATTTAGCAGGGCTTGGTGGTCCATTCCGGTAGTCCAGCTGGCAGGAGGATCACTTGAACCTGGGAGGTAGAGGTTGCAGTGAGCTGAGATTGTACCATTACACTTGACCCTGAGAGACAGAGTGAGATTCTGTCCAAATAAATAAATTCCTTTTGATGGCTGAATGTTACTCAATTGTAGGTATGTATCATACTTAGTTTATCCATTCAGCTGTTGATGGACACTTGGGTTCTTTCTACATTTTGGCTTTCATGAGCAATGCCGCAGTGAACATGGGTATACAAGTACCTCCTCCAGATCCTGCTTTCAGTTCTTTCAGATACATACCAAGGAGAGGAATTGCTGGGTCATGTCGTAGTTCTGTGTTTAATGTTTTGAGAACTGCCAAACTGTTTTTCACAGTAGATGCATTTTACTTTCCCAGTAGCAATGCACAAGAGTTCTAATTATTCCATATCCTCTCCAATGCTTAATTTGATTATAGCAGTCTGAGTATGTGTGAAGTAATGTCTCATTTTGGTTTTGATTTATATTTCCTTAAATGACTAACGATGTTGAACGTGTGCTTATCTTTGGATAAATGTCTATTCCAGTTCTTGAATATTGCTTTTTTTTTTTTTTTTTTTTT
>NW_016114203.1:0-1028 GCF_001604975.1 Cebus imitator | reverse complement strand
AAAAAAAAAAAAAAAAAAAAAAAAATTCAGAGAGAGAGAAAGTGATAATGTGGCAAAATCTTGATAATTGTCAAATATGATGATGGGTATATGAAGGTTTATTGTTCTGTCTACTTTTGTGTAGGTTTAAAATGTTTACACAAGGATTTGCTTGTTTTATTTTAAATTTTAATCTTTTTATTTATTTATTTTGAGACCAGGTTTTGAGACTGGCTAATTTTTGTATTTTGGTAGAGGTGGGATTTTGCTGTGTTGCCTGGGTTGGTCTTGAACTCCTAGGCTCAAGTGATCCACCCGCCTTGCCCTCCCAAGGCGGTGGGATTACAGGCATGAACCACTGCCCCTGGCCAACAAAAAGAAGCTTTTAAAATAATTCATATAATTGGTTTAGCAGTTTTGTTTTTTCATATGTAGAACATAAATTGGATAGAGAGAAGTGTGCTACACTGTTTATCTGCTAAAAGGGTCATTTCTCTAGCTCACTAGTTCTCAAACTTGCGTGTGCTGTTTAAAACTCAGATTGCTAAGTCTAGCCCCAGAGTTTCTGATAATAGGTCTTGCAGGGGCCCAACAATCTGCATTTCTAACAAGTTCCTAGTTGATGCTGATGCTCCAGTCCAGGGATCACACCATGAGAATTACTTCTCTAGATAAACCATCTCTTCTAAGCTATCCAGCTTCATTCTTTCCGCAGCTAATTCCATTCCTTTATTCTTTCATGTCAAGTATGAGCTTTAACTGTTCATATGGGCCACTTTCTTACCTTTTTTTTTTTTTTTTTTTTTTTTTTAGACGGAGTGTCGCTCTGTTGCCCAGGCTGGAGTGCAGTGGCGCCATCTTGGCTCACTGCAATCTCTGCCTCTCAGGTTCACGTGATTCTTGTGCCTCAGCCTCCCAAGTAGCTGGGACTACAGGCGCATGCTGCCATGTCCAGGCTAATTTTTGTATTTTTAGTAGAGACGGGGTTTCACCATGTTACCCAGACTGGTCTTGAATTCCTGAGCTCAGGTAATCCGCCCACCTCGGCC
>NW_016114202.1:0-1028 GCF_001604975.1 Cebus imitator | reverse complement strand
AAAAAAAAAAAAAAAAAAAAGTCCTCTTTGGTATTCAGTGAAAGCCATACTCATCCACACACTGATATAAGGTCCACCATATGCAGACCCAACTGCAGACACCTCCCTTAGTGTATGCTCTACAAATCAAATTCCTAAAGGATATTCAGTCTGTCTAAAAATAAAATGGAAATTACAACTACCCAAGCTCTTTTAACAAGCCAACTAAAGGTGGACCCTAGTGTAGACTCAGAAGTCTTGTAACAAACCAAACTACAAACCTTCTACACCACAAACCCAGAGAGCATCCCATCACCCTGGGGGCCTAACAAAAGAAAATCTTTACCTTCTAAAACCATTTTACAAAAACTTGAAGAGGTATTTGCTCCTTCAAATTCACAGACAACAAAGCAAAACTATATTGTGCTCATTGTCGATGCTTCTATTTTAAGACAGCACTGAAACAATGTGGGAGAAGAATTAGTCAAAAAGTTTTTAAAGACATTGAAGACAAGTAAGTAAAAACTTACTATTTCTAGATTATATAATCATATATATATATATATATATATAAACAGTACATTAAAACCTGTCTAACAAATATACTCATTAAATAAGAAAAATATAATAAAATTAAATTAAAAGTATAAGTTATGGTTCCATACACTTAAAACAAACTCTCTGATATAATAGAAAAACAATCTATTTGGAATAGCATTAAAACAATAAATTTCTAAGAAAAAAATTAACCAGATGTAAATAATATTTCCAGTGAAAGATATGATATCAATAAAAAAATTAAAGACAAAAATAAATTTAAATTTTTTTATGTCTACGGATTGAAAGAATTAATATTTTTTAAATGCCCTATTATCCAAAGTAATCTATAGATTCAACAAATTCCCCTTCAAAATTTCAGTGGTATTTTTCTCAAAGTAATGAAAAATAGAATTGTAAAATTTACATGAAACTACGATAAACTTTGAATAGCCAACGCAATCTTGAGGAAAAAGAACAAAGCAGAAGGACATCATACTTTATAATTTTAA
>NW_016114201.1:0-1028 GCF_001604975.1 Cebus imitator | reverse complement strand
AAAAAAAAAAAAAGAAAAAAAAATGTTGCATATTGTAGACAAGCCATTAAATATTCATTGATTTCAATTTTTTATTTTATTTTCCTATTTTGGAGTACTGCCCTACTTTTGGTTGTTTCAATATATTTTCTCAGGCCCTTGAGAAGCTCAGAGATTCAAGGTATTGTGCCTATATTCCCATTTTTGTTGCCCTAGAGGGAAGGAACTAACAGCAAAAGCTAAAGGGAAAGCTGGGTGTGGTGGCTCATGCCTATAATCCCAGCAATTTGGGAGCAGATCACCTGCAGGCAGATCACCTGAGGTCAGAAGTTTGAGATCAGCCTGGCCAACGTGGTGAAACCCCGTTTCTACTAAAAATACAAAAATTAGCTGGGCATGACGGCGGGAGTCTGTAATCTCAGCTACTCGGGAGGCTGAGGCAGGAGAACTGCTTGAACCCAGAAGGCGGAGGTTGCAGTGAGCCGAGATCATACCACTGCACTCCAGCCTGGGTGACAGAGTAAGACTCTGTCTCACACACAAAAAAAGAAAAATTAAAGGGAAGAAGATATCTGTCTGTGGTGGAGACAAGTATAAGGAAATGCATCACCTTGACAGGGAGTGAACTCCTTCTATAGCAAATGCCCACTCAGTGGTGATGTGGTAAAAAGTACTGAAGCACAGGATGGGAAAGTGAGATTAAATGACCCTTGAAGTCCCTTCTAGGTCTATGGTTGTAGGATTCTTTAAAATATAACAATGGCAGCCTGGCACAGTGGCTCACGCCTATAATCCCAGCACTTTGGGAGGCGGAGGCAGATGGATTGCCTGAGGTCATGAGTTCAAGACCACACTGGCTAACAAGGTGAAACCCCGTCTCTAATAAAAATACAAAAAAATAGCCAGGTATGGTGGTGGACGCCTGTAGTCCCAGCTACTCAGGAGGCTGAGGCAAGAGACTCACTTGAACCCAGGAGGCAGAAGTTGAAGTGAGCCGAGGTCGCACCACTGCACTCCAGCCTAGGCGACAGAGCAAGATTCTGTCTCAA
>NW_016114199.1:0-1029 GCF_001604975.1 Cebus imitator | reverse complement strand
GTAGTAGAGACAGGGTTTCATCATGTTGACCAGGGTGTTCTCAAACTCCTGACCTCAAGTGATTTGCCTGCCTCAGCTTCCTAAAGTGCTGGGATTAGAGGCGAGAGCCACCACACCCAGCCTGTTTATTTTATACAGGTTCAAATAGTAGAAATTTTTTTGTTTTGTTTGTTTTTGAGACAGAGCCTGGCTCTGTCACCTAGGCTGGAGTACAGTGGTAGGATCTCGGCTCACTGCAACCCCCGCCTCCCAGGCCCAAGCCATCCTCTTACCTCAGACTCCCAAGTAGCTGGGACAACAGACATGTGCCACCATGCCTGGCCACTTCTTGTATTTTTTGTAGAGATGGGGTTTTACCATGTTGCCCAGGCTGGTCTTGGACTCCTGAGCTGAAGCAATCCTCCCACCTCTATCTCCCTGGGATTATGGACGTGAGCCACCACAGCCAGCTGAAATGTTTTAAAATTCAAAAGATACAAAAGTATATATATGTTATTACCATTTAAAAAGTTCTTAAGGTCCTATAATATTTTTGGTCACTGTTTCATTATGTATTTATTATTTAGTATGTAATTATGTACCATTATCAGGTAATCATCCTTTAATACCAGGTGGTAATAGTCATTATTTGGGAGATGCTTGAGCAAGGATTTATTAAAAATATTAATATATTCATCAAGTAAATACTTTAAATGTATGTACTGTTGAAAGGTACCATATGATTTATTGGGTAACAGAAGCTGTATGAGAATCAGTCACACCAGGTATGATGGCATGGCTCGTGCCTATAATCCTAGCACTTTTGTGAGGCTGAGGTGGGAGGATTGTTTTAGGCCAGGAGTTCAAGACCAGCCTGGGCAACAAAGCCAGACCCTCACACTACAAAAAATTTAAAAATTAGCTAGATGTAGTGACATGCAACTGTATTCCCAGCTACTCAGGAGGCTGAGGCAGGAGAATCCTTTGAGCCCAGGGATTTGAATTTACAGTGAGCTGATTATACCACTGCATTCTAGCCTGTCTCAAAAA
>NW_016114198.1:0-1029 GCF_001604975.1 Cebus imitator | reverse complement strand
GAATTAAATAAGAGAGGGCCCTTTGGAGTTAAAAAATTTTTTTAACTTTTAAAATAATCAGAATATCTAATGGCTATCTCTGTTCTATGTAAATCCTAACAAGAAAAAATAACCTCAGTTCATAATGCATAAAACATGCAACATTGAAAAACAAAAGACCTCTGCTGCACAGGGGTCTTCTGTTTTGTTTGCTTTCTTATTGTTGGGAGAAGAGATGGCTAACAAGGAAGCTTTCTTTAGCATTCGGTGAAAAGAGCATCAAGAAATCTTGTTTTCATTTTCTCTTGGAAAATGAGAAGCCACATTCCCTCCCATGGTTACAAAGTATCATCCTGTCCTTGGTTTTAGTTTCTGAAATGTTTTCAGTTCAGGTTGCTTTTATTCAGGTGGAATGTTCTCAATTCAGGTGGCTAGATTCAGCTGGAGGCCTGGATGGCCTTGGTTCTGATAACCAGAAATCTTGGGAGATTGTTAGAAATCTTCTGGGGCAGATTTCTTTGGTTTTGGGACAAGGTTTGACCAGCCCTGAACCTGTGACAGGCCTGGGAGGAGTAGAGGAAGAATTGAGCAGAGCCTGGAACAGTCCACACCTCTGCCACCTCACACACTGACTAGGAAGTTCTTTCTGATGATGGTCCCTCATTAAAGAGTCAAGATTACTGCACATTAAAATTTTAAAAAGGCAATGGAAGAGCTTCCAGCAAAATAGCCTGTATTGATGGCAGGTACGACGATCACTTTCTTTTTCCTTTTTTTTTTTTTTTTTGAGGCAGAGTCTTGCTCTGTTGCCCAGGCTGGAGTGCAGTGGTGCGACCTCACCTTACCACAACCTCTGCTTTCCAGGTTCAAGCGATTCTCCTGCCTTAGCCTCCTGAGTAGCTGGGACTACAGGTGCCCACCACCATGTCCGGCTAATTTTTTTTTTTTTTTTTAGTAGAGATGGGGTTTCACTATGTTGGCCAGGCTTGTCTCAAACTCCTGACCTTGTGATCCGCCCACCTCGGCCTCCCAAAGTACTGGGATTACAGG
>NW_016114197.1:0-1029 GCF_001604975.1 Cebus imitator | reverse complement strand
AAAAAAAAAAAAAAAAGATTGCATGACCAGATTGCGAGATGAGTTGTTAAAAATGTGTTATTTCCAACTTCCTGATGTGCAGAAGCAACTCAAAATACAAGTATATAGGAATAAGTTGGCTGCTGGTTAATTGTTGACTGTATTTCTCCTACTGCCTTGATTTCAAGATTTTGTTTTTATTGCCTCTCTATTGGGCATCAGCTTACATCAGTGTGATAAATCTCCTTCTGGAGTTTATGTCAATGCCTCATTTCTGTGTGTGTGTGATGTACTTGGATTCCCTTGCAGGCCAGGCATGGTGGCTCACACCTGTAATCCCAGAACTTTGGGAGGCCACGACGGGTGAATCACCTCAGGTTATGAGTTCGAGACCAGCCTGGCCAACATGGTGAAACCCCATCTCTACTAAAAAATACAAAAGTTAGCTGGGCATGGTGGCGCTTATAACTACCCAGGAGGCTGAGGCAGGAGAATCAAACCCAGGAGGCGGAGGTTGCAGTGAGCCAAGATCGAGCCATTGCGCCCCAGTCTGGGTGACAGAGCAAGACTCTGTCTCCAAAAAGAAAAAAAAGATGTTACTTGCAAAAAAAAAAAAAGTGGGGTGTTCCGCTACAAACCAAAAATGAAAATAATGATCATCATATTTCCTTTTTCTAGGTACTGTTTCTTGATCATCCAAAAAAGAAGATTCGGGACACACAGAAGTATAAACCTTTCAAGAGTCAAGTAAAGGTACTTAAAATGAGGGTGACTCAAGATACCGTGTTTCTGTTTTGCTGGCGACTTTACTGTCGTTTCTGGTCACTGGTGGCTGACTTACTGGTTAAAGGGCTTTTGTTGTTCCTTTTAACCTTTAAAACTAGAAGGAATCTTAAAAAATAGAGTTTTGCTAGTTACTGGCCTTAAAAATGATTGCAGTGGAGGGTGAGTTATTTCCACTCTAACCTCTGAAACAGGGCCGCTGACTGAGGAGTGTCTGCTCCAGAGGGTGCCAATAGCGGAGCCATCCTTTTTTTTTTTTTTTTTTTT
>NW_016114196.1:0-1030 GCF_001604975.1 Cebus imitator | reverse complement strand
AAAAAAAAAAAAAAAGAAAAGAAAGAAAGCATCACTGTAATGAGAGCCATTTATAACTCTGAGAAAAGGTGATATCTGAAAGATTAATAAGTGTTCAATTTAAGAAAATATTCAGTAAGCTTATCTCGCATTCCTACACAGAGTATAATAGCAACATATTCCACAACGGTAAAGCAAAATAAGTAAAATTATTCCAAGTAGGCCGGCGCAGTGGCTCACGCCTGTAATCCCAGCACTTTGGGAGGCCAAGGCGGGCAGATCATGAGGTCAGGAGATCGAGACCATCCTGACCAACATGGTGAAACCCCGTCTCTACTAAAAAAAAAAATACAAAAAAATTAGCTGGGCCTGGTGGCACACACCTGTAGTCCCAGCTACTCAGGAGGCTGAGGTATGAGAATTGCTTGAACCCAGGAGGCAGAGATTGCAGTAAGCCAAGATCACGCCACTGCGCTAGAGCCTGGGTGACAGTGTGAGACTCCGTCTCAGGAAAAAAAAATTATCCGAGTAAACTGAATAAGAAAGCTTTCCATGAACTGAACAATTGTTGAAAAAAGCTGATATGGGGTCACAAGCTGATTCCAATATGTACTCAGAATTAGAATATTGATCCAGATTTTTTTTTTTTTTTTTTTTTTTTTTTTTTTTTTTTTTTTTTTTTTTTTTTGAGACAAAGTCTCATTCTGTCGCCCAGGCTGGAGTGTTGGCTCACTACAACCTTCTGCCTCCCAGGTTCAAGTGATTCTCCTGCCTTAGCCTCCTGAGTAGCTGGGATTACGGGCGTGTGCCACCACACCAGTCCAATTTTTGTGGTTTTAGTAGAGGCAGGGTTTCACCATGTTGGTGAGGCTGGTCTTGAACTCCTGACCTTGTGATCTGCCTGCCTTGGCCTCCCAGTGTGCTGGGATTATAGATGTGGTCCACTGTGCCCGGCCCTCCTGTATGATTTTTATACCAAATAAGCCAAATTTCACCATTGAGTTAGTGCATTATTGATGTCAAACCCAATTCTTTTTTTTTTTTTTTTTGA
>NW_016114195.1:0-1030 GCF_001604975.1 Cebus imitator | reverse complement strand
CTCAATGAATCCCATCTCCTTGTGTCCCCAGGGAGGACAGTGCAAGGAGTAGGATGGACAGCATGAAATAATTTTTTTTCTCCTTCAAATTACATTATGCATTCTTTTTGCACTATACTTTTTCTGATTTTTTTAAAGGCAAATTTTTAAGTGACATCTACATAGGGCAAGCCTTATTTAAGTTATTTCATTAAATTAAAAGTTACTAAAACATTTTATAATAGTTCATGAAATTTAAAACATAAAAACTGCCACCCACCTTTTCCGGTGTTAACTTCATAAGTTCCATATTTTCCATACTATGCCGGCGTCCCAACTTGGGGCGTACACCTTTGTGTAAAAAAAAAAATCAATTCAGATAAACCAGGGAGGCCTTAAGAGTACAAGTTCAGCATTATTACATCATTCAATTCTAAAGTCTGATACACAAACCCATATCAAAGGAGAAAATATGTACAAATATGTATTCTTCTGAGAGTAATAATTTTCCATACCAGCTACACAAAAACAGTATATACACTCCCCTCTAAAATGCTTTGATGTAAGGAAGTTACATTTTGGTTGGAAACTCTCACTGGTTACTAAATTACCCTTTACTTTGAAAAACGCATTTTATAACAACTGGTTTTATACTATCCACATAGTTTCAAAAATAACAAACTGTAGAGTAGTTTACTCCTTATAACATAAGGAAAAGGCTGTAGGCCTTCAACTGTGTGAAAAGAATCAAACTAGCACCCCCACTACTACTCTTGTTACTCCTTTCTAAGTTACCCCTTTCCATTTAAAGATCTCATTAGAGGACAGACTTACTACCAGTCAGAAAACAAGTAAACAAGATTTCAAATTTTTTTCAGTAAAGTTATTAGAGAATTTCCATATCCATTCAATCTTTTAAAAAATATATATATATATATATTTTTTTTTTTTTGGGGGACGGAGTTTTGCTCTTGTTACCCAGGCTGGAGTGCAATGGCGCGATCTCGGCTCACCGCAACCTCCGCCCCCTGGGTTCAGGCAATTCTCCTGC
>NW_016114194.1:0-1030 GCF_001604975.1 Cebus imitator | reverse complement strand
AAGAGCGTAACTCCGTCTCAAAAAAAAAAAAACCAAAAAAAAAAACCAGGTATTTATTTTAGGTGCCTGATGTGTGGCATATAGTAACTGTTCAATAAATGGCATTAGGATTATTATTGTTGTTATTTGTAAAATACTTCAATAAAAGCATTTTTCTTCAGTCATTCATATGCCAGACATTATGTTTCCCATTGGACAGAGCCCAGACTGAGACAGATCCAACAATCCCTGGTGACTTAGGTCTTGGAGTCCAGCTGGGGAGACAAACACATTAATAATGAGAGCCAAGAGTGGTCTGTGAAGGAGGAATCCCATGGGCCTGGGAGAGCCCAGAGAAAGTGCCTGATCTGGGGCAGGGGAGAACAGAGAGAGGCTTCCTGGAGGAGGAACTGTCTGAGCTGAGACCTAAAGGACCAATAGAAATCTGTCAGGAGCGGGTGGAAAAGCCCCAGCCCTACCCTTGTGGGCTCCCAGTCAGTGGTAGAGACAAACCCACCCCCAGCCTGTTTGTTTTCCTTTTCTACCCAATAAACTCGTATGCATGCTTCAGAACCCTACCTCAGTGGCGCATTCTCTGTGAAGACATGTGACTTAACTTATGGTATAGCTGAGATTAGAGGAAGCAGAAGGGCATTCCAGACAAGAATCGCCGTGCAAAGATGGGAAGCGGGATAGTGATGCTTGCTTTTGAAGAACTAGAAGTCCAATGTGTTAGAACATAGAATACTGGCAGGCATGGTGGCTCATGCCTGTAGTCCTAACACTTTGGGAGGCCGAGGCCAGTGGATCACCTGAAGTCAGCAGTTCAAGACCAGCCTGGACAATGTGGTGAAACCCCGTCTCTACTAAAAATACAAAAATTATCTGGGCATGATGGCACATCTCTGTAGTCCCAGCTTCTCGGGAGGCTGAGGCACAAGAATCACTTGAACCTGGAGGTTTCAGTGAACTGATATTGTGTCACTACACTCCAGTCTGGGCAGCACAGCAAGACTCCATGTTAAAAACAAAAACAAAAACAAGACAGAAT
>NW_016114193.1:0-1030 GCF_001604975.1 Cebus imitator | reverse complement strand
AAAAAAAAAAAAAAAAAAAAAAAAATTATCCCTCCTTGGGGAACTTCACTTGAGCTTCACAGTAACCAGGGAACACACTTTACTGGCCACGTGGACTTCTTACTATGCTTACCATGTTATAGGACTTACATTGTGTTTAACATCCCCAATCTTCTGGCCTGGTAGAATAAACAAATGGAACCATAAAGACTCAGTTTGCAAAATGTAGAGAAAACTTGAACCTCACTTAGTTTAAAGTTCTTCTCTTGGTATTATTATTTGAGAACCACTGGTTTTAGAGCCCACAAATTTCCACCTTTTGAAATAATCACAGGTCATCCTATGCATTTAACACCCACTGACTTTGACCCTCAATTGTTGAAAGGAGAGATACCATAATATTGTAAGGGAATTATTACTGTAATGGACAAACATATTTCGGTAGAAAAATATTTTCACAGTGTGCTCCTGGAAGACAAAAACCTAAAGCAACAAGACCTAAAGCTACAACCTGGTGATTTTGTCTATTTTGAAAAGACACCTATATGAAGACCCTCCAACCTCATTGGAAGGTCCCATATCAAGACCTCCTCACCAATCCCTGTATCATCAAACTCAAAGTCATTGACTCATTGATCCACATCTCTCATTTTAAAAGGGGTTCTACTTCTGCCTGCGCCAGTACCCCAGCAGATAATTTAAAGTTTACCTGAGTTGAAGGAGATGACAATTGAAATAAACTGCTATTCCCAAGATGTCCAGACCTGGCCAATATACACTTTTCCTTTTATTATTGGTCTCTTCTTCTTTTTTTTTTTTTTTTGAGACGGAGTTTCGCTCTTGTTACCCAGGCTGGAGTGCAATGGCGGGATCTCGGCTCACTGCAACCTCTGCCTCCTGGGTTCAGGCAATTCTCCTGCCTCAGCCTCCTGAGTCGCTGGGATTACAGGCACGTGCCACCATGCCCAGCTAATTTTTGTGTTTTTAGTAGAGATAAGGTTTTGCCTCGTTGGCCAGGCTTGTCTCCAACTCCTGGGCTCAAGCAGCCCTC
>NW_016114192.1:0-1030 GCF_001604975.1 Cebus imitator | reverse complement strand
GCAGGAGAATTGCCTGAACCCAGGGGGCGGAGGTTGCGGTGAGCCGAGATCGCGCCATTGCACTCCAGCCTGGGTAACAAGAGCAAAACTCCGTCCCCCAAAAAAAAAAAAAAAAATATATATATATATTTTTTAAAAGATTGAATGGATATGGAAATTCTCTAATAACTTTACTGAAAAAAATTTGAAATCTTGTTTACTTGTTTTCTGACTGGTAGTAAGTCTGTCCTCTAATGAGATCTTTAAATGGAAAGGGGTAACTTAGAAAGGAGTAACAAGAGTAGTAGTGGGGGTGCTAGTTTGATTCTTTTCACACAGTTGAAGGCCTACAGCCTTTTCCTTATGTTATAAGGAGTAAACTACTCTACAGTTTGTTATTTTTGAAACTATGTGGATAGTATAAAACCAGTTGTTATAAAATGCGTTTTTCAAAGTAAAGGGTAATTTAGTAACCAGTGAGAGTTTCCAACCAAAATGTAACTTCCTTACATCAAAGCATTTTAGAGGGGAGTGTATATACTGTTTTTGTGTAGCTGGTATGGAAAATTATTACTCTCAGAAGAATACATATTTGTACATATTTTCTCCTTTGATATGGGTTTGTGTATCAGACTTTAGAATTGAATGATGTAATAATGCTGAACTTGTACTCTTAAGGCCTCCCTGGTTTATCTGAATTGATTTTTTTTTTTACACAAAGGTGTACGCCCCAAGTTGGGACGCCGGCATAGTATGGAAAATATGGAACTTATGAAGTTAACACCGGAAAAGGTGGGTGGCAGTTTTTATGTTTTAAATTTCATGAACTATTATAAAATGTTTTAGTAACTTTTAATTTAATGAAATAACTTAAATAAGGCTTGCCCTATGTAGATGTCACTTAAAAATTTGCCTTTAAAAAAATCAGAAAAAGTATAGTGCAAAAAGAATGCATAATGTAATTTGAAGGAGAAAAAAAATTATTTCATGCTGTCCATCCTACTCCTTGCACTGTCCTCCCTGGGGACACAAGGAGATGGGATTCATTGAG
>NW_016114191.1:0-1030 GCF_001604975.1 Cebus imitator | reverse complement strand
GAGATTGCTGTCTCAATAATAGTAATAATCATCATCGTAATAAAACCACATATCAGCTGTAGCTAACTCATGTAATCTTCCTAAGCCACACTTTGCTCATCTATAAAATGGAGATAATAATAGTGTTCTTATTTTACAAAGCTTTGTGAATGAGGTAGGAGATGTGGGAGAATGTTAGAATGCTAGGCAAATTAAATTAAATTCTCTTATTTTAATTGGCCATTCCCAAGTATCTATAATTGCTGTCAAGGAGGCAGTCCAGAAACATACAAGGCAGCGAAAAGAAATTAATTTGAGATACAGAAATTTCCACAGGAAGAATAAAGAGTTGGCCCAATACCTATAATGCATTTTAAAGTAATCACTTAAAATTTTCCTGAATATATTAAATGAGAATAAAAATAATGTTTTTAGTCTACTTTGAGCTGCCTAAAATTTGGTTTAAATACTTATAAAGACAGTACATGACAGGGTTGTGAGATTTCTGGATGTCTTAAAAACAGCACTCTTAAATCTTAACAAAGAGAAAGCCTCAAATGGAACCTTAAATGATGTTACAAATAGAGCCTTTGTGTGTGTGTGTGTGTGTGTGTGTGTGTGTGTGTGTGTGTGTGTGTTGGAGGTGGATGGGGGAGTTTCAGACAGCTGCAGAGTCTCTATTTCCTCTAAACTTCCTGGCTTTCAATTTATCAGTCTCAGAAGGATGAAGAGTTGAGTCCCTCCTGACAGCATTTGAAGCTGTAGTTCCACAGAGGATTTAATGCTGTAGTTGCAGGGAGTCTAGGTATTTCAATTCTGAGGCTTAAAAAACTAAGCCATCCCCTCCGGCTTTTGCACTGATGCTGTGAAATCCATTTGAGAAACATGTCCATGTTTTGCTACTTGTTCAAAGCTGTAAGCGTGACTTGGCATTGAAATAATAATTTCTTTTTCAAAACTCCCCACTGAACTATTACCTAGGTTATCTAAATACAGGCTATTTACTTGATTGGCATTTGCTCCTGTCAGTTTCACAAACTGTAAGTAATGA
>NW_016114190.1:0-1030 GCF_001604975.1 Cebus imitator | reverse complement strand
TTTTAAAAAATATTTCTTTTTTTTTTTTTTTTTTTTTTTTTTTTTGAGACAGAGTCTTGCTCTGTTGCTTAGGTTGGAATGCAGTGGTGTGGTCTCAGCTCACTATAACCTCTGCCTCCCAGGCTCAAGCAATTCTCCTGCTTCAGCCTCTTGGGTAACCAGGATTACAGGCATGTATCACATGCCTATAATACAAACTAAAAACTAATTTTTGTATTTTTAGTAGAGATGAGGTTTTTCCATGTTGACCAGGCTGGTCTTGAACTCCTGACCTCAGGTGATCCATCCACCTCAGCCTCCCAAAGTGTTGGGATTACAGGCATGAGGTACTGTGCCAGGCCTGGACATAGAATTATGGTTTGACAATTTTGATTTGTTTTGATTTTTCAGTACTTAAATTTATTTTCTTCTGGCTTGTACTACTTCCAAGAGGAAACTGCTGCAGTCCTTATCGTTGGTTTTAAGCAATTTGATTATAATATGCCTGGGTGTCATTTTCTTTATGTTTCTTTTATTTTTCATTTTAGGGTTACATATGAAGGTTTGTTACACAGGTAACTTGCACTATTGTTGTCACATATTTAACTTCCACAGTAGTAGGGTTTTGTCATACATATTATTACATCACCCAGATATTCAGCTCAGTACCCAATGGTTATCTTTTCTGCTCCTCTCCCTGTTCCCACCCTCCCACCTTAGGTAGACCCCAGTATTCGTTGTTTCCTTCTTTGCCCTCGTAAGTTCTTATCATTTAGCTCCCACTTATAAGTGAGAACATGCAGTATTTGGTTTCCTGTTCCTGGGTTAGTTTGCTAAAGATAATAGCCTCCTGCTCCATGCATGTTCCTGCAAATGACATGATCTTGTTCTTTTTAACAGCTGCATAGTATTCCATGGTGTATATGGACCACATTTTCTTCATCCAGCCTGTCATTGATGGGTATTTAGATTGATTCCATGTATTTTCTATTGTGAACAGTACTGTAGTGCACATTTGCATCCATGTGTCTTTTTTTTTTTTTTTTTTTTT
>NW_016114189.1:0-1031 GCF_001604975.1 Cebus imitator | reverse complement strand
TTTTACCACTTTACTTTCTTAATAAACTTGCTTTTGCTTTGCACTGCAGACTCACCCTGAATTCTTTCTTGCACAAGATCCAAGAACCCTCTTTTGGGGTTTGGATCAGCACCGCTTTCCTGTAATACAATGTCACGGAGCTCTTAAGTGGCAGAGCTTGGGGCTAAACTCAGGCTGTTGTCCCCATTGTCCCAGCTCCTCTGACCCATCCGGCTGTGGATTTGTGCCTTGAAACCGAATTGCATTTTGCATGCAGTTTCATTTTGGTATGGAAAGTGTCTATCATGTGGATGTAACTGTAACAGCCCCAAAACTGAGCCGTTCAGTTTTATGGCAGCCTAGAGTAAGTCTTGTCCCCTTCCAATCAAGTCTCCTGGACTGGCTCCTTTATTAAAATTGGAATTAGTAGATAACATTGCAGGCAGAGTTGTGGATAGAAAATATCCATCAGCACCGAGAAGGTGCCTGGTTATTATTTATTTGGTAAGCTTTTTACCAAAGTAAAAGTTAGTAGTAAGTTGTGGTTAAAAGAAAGGAAGTTCAGAGTTCAGTACGTTATTTTTCTCTCTCTCTTTTTTTTTTTTTTAAAATAAAAGAGGAAGTTACTACTCTTATTTTTGTACCAGCCCATCAGCAAAGGGTACGGAGTAAAATCTTAGCTTAGCTGAGGTCAAAGTCAAAATTTAGTAATAAGGATCTCCCTTGTTCCTTTGTAGGGCAGCTAGCATGAAGGTTCTGATTCTTAACCCTGAGAGCCGCAGGAAAGAATCCTAGGAAAGTCATATGATTTTATTTCTTTTAGGAACAGAAATGGTTCCCTCGGAAGTAGAGTCATTTCTACTTCTTTCCTAAACACTGTTTCTGCTCAGTGACCTCTCTCACCCTCAGATACTGTGTTTCAGGCTTCTTGCTGTTTTGCTAGAAGTATCCTTACCTTCAAGATTAAGAAAAAATATTTATTGCCAGGTGCAGTGGCTCATGCTTGTAATTCCAGCCCTTTGGGAGGTTGAGGTGGGAGGACCTTTTGAGCC
>NW_016114188.1:0-1031 GCF_001604975.1 Cebus imitator | reverse complement strand
TTAAAAAAAAAAAAAAAAAAAGGCCATACTGCCCAAAGCAGTTTCCAGATTCAGTGCTCTTCCCATCAAACTTCCAATGATATTCCTCGCAGAAATAGAAAAATCTATTTTAAAATTCACATAGAACCAAAAAGGAGCTTGAAGAGCCAAGGTAGTCCTAAGCAAGAACACCACAGCTAGAGACATCATATGGCCTGGCTTCATACTATACTACAAGGATATAGCAACCAAAACACGGTACTGGTACAAAAGCAGACATACAGACCAACAGAACAGAAGAGAGAGCCCAGACACTGCAGACCTATAACCATCTGATCTTTGACAAAGCTGACAAAAATAAGCAATGGAGAAAGGACTCCCTATTCAATAAATGGTGCTGGGATAATTGGTTAGCCATATGCAAACTGATTGAAACTGAATCCCTTCTTTATACCATAAACAAAAACCAACTCAAGATGGATCAAAGACTTAAATATGAAACCTGAAACTATAAAAACACTGGAAGATAACCTAAGAATTACCATTGTGGACATAGGACCTGGCAAAGATTTCATAATAAAGACGCCAAAGGCAACTGCAACAAAAACAAAAATTGAAAAAAATTAAAGATTTTTAAAATTTTAATTAAAGAGCTTCTGTACAACAAGAGGTTTTAACAACAGAGTAAACAACCTATGTAATGGGAGAAAATGCAAACTATGCATCTGACAAAGATCTAATATACAGAATCTAAAAAATGAAAACAAATAAATAAGCAAAAACCAAAGAATCCCATAAAAAAGTGGGCCAAATGGCCAGGCATAATGGCTCATACCTGCAATTATAATCCCAGTACTTTGGGAGACCAAGGCAAGAGAATTTCTTGAGCTCTGGAGTTTGAGATAAGACTGGGCAAATTAGCAAGACGTTGCCTGTACTAAAATTTAAAAAAATCAGCTGGCTATGGTGGCACGTGCCTGTAGTCCCAGCTACTCAGGAGGCTGAGGTGGGAGAATCACTTGGGCCTGAGAGACTGAGGCCACAGTAAGCCA
>NW_016114187.1:0-1031 GCF_001604975.1 Cebus imitator | reverse complement strand
CAACCCAGCTGTTTCTGCACGTCACCTTGATTTCTGTACATCACTTCTCATTTTTTAGTCTATAAATTTGTTCTGACCACGAGGCATCCCTGGAGCATCTCTTAATCTGCTATAATTCTGGGAGCTGCCTCATTTACAAATCATTCATTGCTCAGTTAAACATTTTAGAGTTTATTTCAGCTGAAGTTTTTCCTTCAATGGCAGCTATACTCTTTTTGATGTGTATACATACTGTCTTACTAACAAAAGGTCAATGTTGTTATTCAGCTATATGTTTGAGATGGATAATCCGCAGGGCAAACAGTATCTAAATATGTATGATAATATAAACTAAAAATATCTATTTGCTTTCACTAAATGGTGGGGAAATAGTTGAACAATTAATTTTTTTCAGTTTGCAGAAATCAAGAAATGGTAAGGATGACCTAAATCCATGAATATTGATAAGCCACAGTGAGCTGGAATAATTGCATGGTTTGATCCTTTACTCTACACAGTATCCTCAGATTACAGATCTCTTAAGTTTATCAGCTGAACTACATTTTGATAGCAAACATAGAACATTTAGCCAGTTATGAATAAATAAATTCTACCACTGGGAAAGATAAAAGTGAAATACTCTTGAAATCACCCACAAGCTTTCTGCCCTCTCTATTATACTAATTTATTCCTTAACCTCTTCTCAGAAACCATAAAACAAAGTGGTGAACTTAGAAAACTGAGTCAGCTAAAGGATTATTTTATGTAGATATCTCCCTGCTCATTAGGGAGATGACTAGAAAGAGGGTCTTTAATTCAGCCTTCAAGTGCTTGAGAGAAAATTTCAACAGCGTCCAGTCCAGATGGTCTAATAGTCTATGATAAGAATAATGACATAGGAATCAATGAAAAAGAAAAGAAAAAAACCCTTTTATTACAAAGGCATCCAACCAGAGGGATAAAGAGGAAAGTTCTTCTTTACGGTGTCTAACTAAGGTCTGTTTAAATTAATTTCATGAAGAATGCATGCTGATTTATTGTTTGCCAAAAAA
>NW_016114186.1:0-1031 GCF_001604975.1 Cebus imitator | reverse complement strand
CCAGGCTGGTCTCGAACTCCTGGCCTCAAGTGATCCACCCGACTCGGCCTCCCAAAGTGCTGGGATTACAGGCGTGAGCCACCGTGCCTGGCCAGAATCTTTCTGAACACAGTATCCCAAGCAGCTGCTCTCAACCCATCAAGATACAACCAAGGTGCCATTTCTTTTTTTGAGACAGAATTTCACTCTTGTCGCCCAGGCCGAAGTGCAGTGGTGTGATCTCAGCTCACTGCAACCTCCGCCTCCCAGGTTCAAGCAATCCTCCTGCCTCAAGAGCACCTGGGACTATAGACATGCACCACCACGCCTGGTTAATATTTGTATTGTTAGTAGAGATGGGGTTTCACTATGTTGGCCAGGCTGGTCTCGAACTCCTGGCCTCAAGTGATCTGACTGCCTCGGCCTCCCAAAGTGTTGGGATTATAGGCATGAGCCACTGTGCCTGGCCCCATTGTGTCCTTTCTACCTCAGACCTGTGAGCTCTGAGGATGTGGGCACAGCACTAACTGAATGGAGAAAAGAACATTTATTGCCACTCTCTGTGTGCAGGAAATTGAGAAAATTCTGTGAAGGCCACAGAGAGGAAGTAGCGTTGGTCATGGCTTCTGAGTTCTGGGGCCTCACTATCCAACAGAAATGAGCTGCACATTGCAGTTTAGATAAATTTTAGTAGCTATGTTAAAAGAAGCAGCTGGGTGCCGTAGCAATACCTTTAGTCCCAGCTACTTGGGATGCTGAGGCAGGAGGATTGCATGAGCCCAGGAGTTCAAGGCTGGTCTGGACAGCATAGCGAGACTCCATCTCTAAAAGAAATTTTAGGCCGGGTGCAGTAGCTCACGCTTGTAATCCCAGCACTTTGGGAGGCTGAGGAAGGCAGATCACCTGAGGTCAGGAGTTCGAGACTAGCCTGGACAACATGGTGAAACCTTGTCTCTACTAAAAATACAAAAATTAACCAGGCATGGTGGCGTGTGCCTGTAATCCCAGCTACTCAGGTGGCTGAGGCAGGAGAATCCCTTGAACCTGAGAGG
>NW_016114185.1:0-1031 GCF_001604975.1 Cebus imitator | reverse complement strand
TGCTATTTATAAAGTAACCAACACGAGCAATTAGGAAGGAGGCTGAGTGATAGAGGGAAGATTGGGAGGGGAGAGAAAATTGAGAATTTAGAAAGATAAGTAACAGAAACTCTATCTCAAATTGATTTAAATAATAAGAGAGGTTCTCAGGCACATGTGCCTGAAGTACAGAGGTCAGCTAATTGAGATTGTTCTCTCTTCTGAAATGGTGCAAGAAGACCCCTTTTCCATACTGTGAGAAGGACCCTTTTCATTCTGTCTTCATTTCCTGAGTCTGCCTCCTTCACACTGACTCCATTCTGTGCAGGCTTCCTACCTCATTGTCCCCAAATGGCTGTCTTGTTGACATTCAGGTTTCTTCTTGACTAAGCTGTCCAATCTAAAGTAGCCAGCATTCTACTGTGAACAGTTGGGAACTTGAATCTCATACACGCTATAATATTCACATTCAGCAAGCAAGAGCACAGGTTTTTCACTCTCAAACAAAATTACTGAGTTTTGACCTAAACCAATCACCCTAGAGCACTTGCCCATTCTATACCAGTAATACAGCTGGGTATGGGGTCATACCAATTAGCTTAGACTTGAGTCAAAGATTCTAATTCAGAGGTCAAGTCAGCTACCCTTGAAGCACATGGGACACATTAGAAAGGGTTAGAACCAGTAAACAAATGGAAGTGCTACCTACCACCAAAAGTAAGAGGAATATATGATAGGTGGCCAAAAAGGCAGATAGCCACCAGGGTAGCTACAACTAAATGAGAAACATTGGGTTTCACATTAGTTCAGGGGGCTGTAACAAAATATCATAGACTGGTGGTTTAAACCAGAGAAATGTATTTTCTTATAATCTGAAGTCTGGAAATTAGAGATCAGAGTGCCAGTGTGGTTGGGTTCTGGTGAAGGCTCTTTCAGGCTTGTAGACAGCTGCTTTTTCATGGTATTCTTACATGACAGAGAGAGAGAGGAGGGATGGAGGGAGAGAGAGAGAGAGAGAGAAAGAGAAAGAAAGAAAAGAAGAAAGAAAGAAA
>NW_016114184.1:0-1031 GCF_001604975.1 Cebus imitator | reverse complement strand
GCCTCCTGAATTCAAATGATTCTCTTGACTCAGCCTCCCGAGTAGCTGGGATTACAGGTGTATGCCACCACACCTGGCTGATTTTTGTATTTTTAGTAGAGACAGGATTTCACCATATTGGCCAGCTACTCTTGAACTCCTGACCCCAAGAGATTCGATAGCTTTAGTCGGCCTCCCAAAATGCTGGGATTACAGGCATGAACCACTGCACCTGGCCCTCCCTGGAGCTGTTGCAAGAGCCTGGGACAAAAACCAAATTTATGATGAAAGATGATCCTATCGCTCTTATCACTTAGGAAATTACATGTTTTAGGAGTTCTGGCCTGCAGTGAAGACCAAAATACACACTTCTTATTATATCACAAAATCACAGCAGTTTTTTCAAATGTTGACGCATTTCATAAAATATCAGAAAATCACATTCATTACTATCACCACCCATCACATCAGAAAAGTTTTCAAGTAGTGGGAAACTGTCAAGTTCCCAGTGGTAGATATAAATCTTCTAAAATTCTAATCTTCTCTTGAAAGCTCAAACGCTATCATTGGCAGCAAATGCACAGCTATTTTCCTTGAAGTGATAGTTTCAGTTTGTTCAATTTTTTAAAAACGTCTGTGAAGTCCCTAAATCTGAATTATCCCAGTTTGTTAGTCATTCTCTCAAGACGATGTCCTAAAAAGAAAGTGGCCAGCAGGGCATGGGTGCTCGCGTCTGTAATCCCAGCACTTTGGGAGGCCGAGGCAAGTGGATAATAAGGTCAGGAATTCAAGACCAGCCTTGCCAAGATGGTGAAACCCCCTCTCTACCAGATATACAAAAATTAGCTGGGTGTGGTGGCAGGAATCTGTTATTTCAAGTTACTTGGGAGGCTGAGGTGGAGAATTGCTTGAACCCAGGAGGCGGGGGTTGCACGGAGCCAAGATCCGGCCACTGCACTCCAGCCTGGGCGACAGAGCAAGACTGTCTCAAAAAGAAAAGAAAAGAAATTTTGCTGCTGATTGGAATACGTTCTTTTTTTTTTTTTTTTTTT
>NW_016114183.1:0-1032 GCF_001604975.1 Cebus imitator | reverse complement strand
GCTGGAGAATTGCTTGAGCCCAGGAGGTGGAGGTTTCAGTGAGCACAGGCTACACCATTGCACTCCAGCCTGGGTGACAAAAGCAAAATTCCATTTAAAAAAAAAAAAAAAAAAGTATAATTATGCTTACCTATAGTTATCCTACTGCATAAGTTAATAAACACGTCAGATTAGGATCTACTTTAACAATTTGGTAGTAAATTTTATTTGGATATTAGAAATAAATATAAATAATTTTAATGTACCAGTCAAAAGGCATGTAAGAATTTTTAAAATTGTCTGTAGCCATAATTTAGTTAAAACACTATATTTCAAAAGTATGAATAGCAATATTAAAATGTCCATTTAATGAGTATTCTATCAAATTAAATATTTTGGCCTTACATTCACACTTCATTGAAGAAAATGCTGTTTAATTTATATGAATGCAAGTTGTCTACAAACACTACATGTAACTATGCTTGCTAGTTGTTTTAAAGTAATAAATTAAAACCAAAGTACAACTACAGAATCTACTGTTGAGTTTATACATTGGACTGTTCTTGCTTTTGCAGTGTAAATACTTCAGCCTGCAAATATTAGATAATTACCTTGGATAATCAGTTTTCTGTCAAAGAAATGTACTCAGTATCTTTTAGCCTTTATCATTCTGCATTGCTAAATATCATCCTATCTTTGTGCTCAACTTTTTGTGTGTTCTTAATATGAGCTTTAATCTAAAGAAATCTGTATCTACTTTAAAAGACTAAATATATTTCAAAAACCTGTATCAAAGCAAAAACAAAGTAATGAATCTAAATAAAAATAATCCTGAGTCACAAAGAATGAAAAGAGGTTCATTTTGTTTTTAATATTATACATATATATATATCAAAAAAGTAGAGAAATTATCTATGTATAATCTAAATGCTTTTAAAAAAAGATAAGCAAAATATGTTTTCTTATTTTCAGTTAGGAGAATAAAGCCTCTTATTTCTAATTTATGTTTTCTCCTTCAAAAGCCAGGTCTCATCATATTCTTTTTTTTTTTTT
>NW_016114182.1:0-1032 GCF_001604975.1 Cebus imitator | reverse complement strand
TGAGAAGTCTCACTTTATCACCTAGGTTGGAATGCACTGGCACAATTTCAGCCCACTGCAACCTCTGTCTCCCAGGTTCAAGCAATTCTGCTGCCTCTGCCTCCCAAGTAGCTGGGATTACAGGCATGCACCACCACCCCCAGCTAATTTTTGTATTTTTAGTAGAGACAGCGTTTCACCGTGTTGGCCAGGCTATTCTTAAGCTCCTGACCTCAGGTGATCCACCCGCCTCGGCCTCCCAAAGTGCTAGGATTATAGGCGTGAGCCACTGTGCCCAGCCCATGCTGACTTTCAAGACAGTTGTGTCTGCCTTTTATTTGATTTGCTTGCTCAAAATTCATTTTCAGCTGGTGATTCATGTATTCATCCACAAAAGTTTTATACATGAGGCCCATGAGGTCCTACTGGGTGCTGGGCACTTTTGTAGGCCAAGCACAAGAAAGACAAACAACGTCCCTGCCCTGGTGGGGCTGATGTTCCAGCCAGGAGGCCAGATGACAGGCAGTGGCCCGGGGAAACCGGGGCAGTAAATAACATGCTAGAAGTTAGATAATGCAATGAAAAAAGAAAAGAGAACAGTTGTAGAGGGGTGGGTAGAAGCGGGAGGGGAGAGCAGTCAAAACTTCATCACAGAGGAAACTCAAACATCCCCAGGGTGGGAGAGATGGCCGCTTCTTTTGGTCAGCTTCCCAAAAACAGTACTGAAATGACATCACATCTCCACCCAGAAGCAGAAAGAATGAAGAGGGGCCGGGCACAGTGGCTCACACCTGTAATCCCAGCACTTTGGGAGGCCGAGGCGGGCAGATCACGAGGTCAGGAGATCGAGACCATCCCGGCTAACATGGTGAAACCCCATCTCTACCAAAAATAGAAAAAATTAGCCGGGCATGGTGGTGCGTGCCTGTAGTCCCAGCTACTCGTGAGGCTGAGGCAGGAGAATCGCTTGAACCCAGAAGGCGGAGGTTACAGTGAGCCAAGATCGCACCACTGCACTCCAGCCTGGGTGACAGAGTGAGACTCCATCTCAAA
>NW_016114181.1:0-1032 GCF_001604975.1 Cebus imitator | reverse complement strand
AATATTTGTCCCTTTCCTGGAAGTGATAATAAGTCAGGAATTAGGAATTATCTTTCTGAAGAGCAATGTTTTTCCTTCCCACTGTTACATAGAGAAAATCATTCCTTTACCATCAGCATCTGCCCCTCCTTTGTGCCTCTGCATATACTGTTCCCTCTGCCTGGAACACCCCACATACTCCCCAACCCCCTCACTTGGTTCACCCATCCTATGAAACTTCAAGTCTCGCTCGAACATTACCATCCCCAGGACCTCTTACATTTGCCGACTGAATAAATAAGTAAATTATGTCTTCTCAATTCTCAAACACAAACAACATTAATCTCTGCAAAAGATCTTCAGCAAAAATAAAGCAAAATTGGCTCAGATTTAATCTCACAGGCCTCAAATTCTGAGCTACCATTACCAGTAGTTTCTGCTCCTGCTGCTTTATTTCTAGAACTGTTATTCGCTCCTCCAAGGTGAAAGTTAGCCAAGACTGGATCATACTTCCCTTTCCTTCCTCATGTTCATTAGCTCCTTTAATTGATGTATTTCCAGGATGTAACACACTGCTTGTCAGAAACCCAGCTGTTTCCCTGTGGTCTCCGCACCATTTTACAAGACCTTTTTGGCATTTTATCATTTGCTCAACATTTGTGGGTTTGCTTTTCTTCCTCTGCAAGTGAAATAGCTTCAACAGTAGCTAATAGCTAACAACACAATTCCGATTTCTTAAAAGCTCTCCTCTAGCTCATTTGGAAAAAAGCTGCTTTCACATCATAAGTAAGTAGCAAATTTAGAGAAAGGAAATCTCACATTGAGATTCAGTCTTTTTTTTTTTTTTAATAAAGACAAGGTTTCACCATGTTGGTCAGGCTGGTCTTGAACTCCCGACCTCAGTTTATCTGCCCACTTTGGCCTCCAAAGTGCTTGGATTACAGAGATGAGCCACCACGCCCGGCCGAGATTCAGTGTTAAGATAAAAATATATAACTAGGCCGGGCGCGGTGGCTCAAGCCTGTAATCCCAGCACTTTGGGAGGCCGAGGCG
>NW_016114180.1:0-1032 GCF_001604975.1 Cebus imitator | reverse complement strand
TCATTAGTGCCTACTCCCCTTTGAAAATAGAAGAGAAGAGAAAGGAAATAAGACAAAGAAAAGGAAATGATAAAAAGAAGAAAAAGGAAAGAAAAGAAAGAAAGAAAAGAAAAGAAAGAAAGAAAGAAAGAGAGAGAGAGAGAAAGAGAAAGAGAAAAGAAAGAAAGAAAAAGAAGAAAGAAAGAAAGAAAGAAAAAGAAAGAAAGAAAGAAAGAAAGAGAAAGAAAGAAAGAAAGAAAGGAAGAAAGGAAGGAAGAAAGAAAGAAAAAACAGATCCAGAAGTAAGGAAGAAATTGATCATGTAGAGTGATATTATGAGTGAAGAAGTCGTCAGAAAAGAGGAAACTTACTATCCTGGCCACAATGGAATAACTGATCCCAGTTGTAAACACCTAAAAAACTGGACAATCATTTTATTTTTAGCTATTGGACAATAGGCCATGCAGGATCAGAGAGAAACAAATATGATCAACCCTACAAGTGCCCTGAGTTTCCACCCGGAGGCACTTTCCAGACCAGGGTTCAGCAAGGGGGCCTGAGCAGAACTACGTCTCACTGAGTTATTGGAGTGACCAAGTCAATAGCAGAGAAAAAAATGGAATCCCAGAAATATGTAATTAATCCAGAAGAAGTCAAAAATAGAGGAAAACAGAAACAACACATGGCGCACAGAAAACAAATAACAAGAGGACAGACTTAACCCCAGCCATTAAATGTAATGGACCGACCGAAAGGCAGAGACTGTCAGCCTCGTTAAAAGGGTAAGACTGGGCTGGGCACACTGGCTCACGCCTGTAATCCCACCACTTTGGGAGACCGAGAGTGGGCAGATCACTTGAGGTCAGGAGTTCGAGACCAGCTTGGCCAAAATGGTGAAATCTTGTCTCTATTAACTAAAAATGTAAAAATTAGCTGGGTGTGGTGGCACACACCTGTGGTCCCAGCTACTATGGAGGCTGAGACAGTAGAATTGCTTGAACCTGGGAGGCGGACATTGCAGTGAGCCGAGATTGCACCACTGCACTCTAGCCT
>NW_016114179.1:0-1032 GCF_001604975.1 Cebus imitator | reverse complement strand
AGTATGAGTTAGGTGAGTTAGGTGTAGGAGTGTGGGGACAAGGAAAAAGGGAGGAGGGGTCCCTAGAGGCTGGGTGCCCATTACATGGACTCAAACTCATCAATGCGCTGCTTGGTGTTGCCCTGCCGGATCTGGCGCAGGGTCTTGTATTTGTCTCGGCCCAGTCGCATGTTCTCAGCATGGATCATGTCCTTGGCAGTCTTCTTGGACTCATCTCGGGCATTGGCCAGCTCCGAAGTGAGGGCCTGCAAGGATGCACAGGAACACAGAGGTCAATGGCTTTCTCTCATTTTACCTCCCGTTATTTGACCAGACTTCCCTTCTCTTTTGTTTCCTTCTTTCTTACTCACCCTCTCTCTCTTCATATATATACATATACGTATACATATATATACATATATGTGTATATATATGTATATGCGTATACATATGTGTATATACATATATATGTATATACACGTGTGTGTGTGTGTGTGTGTGTGTGTGTGTGTGTATAAAAGTCATTTCCAATTCTGCTAGAAGTGCAGTGGGGCAAGAATTTAAAAAAAAAAATCACACAAACTTGGGGGACCAGTTGATAATGGGTATCCTTTAAGAGTAGAACAACATACCAAAGATTCAGGTGAGAATTTTGTCAACTAGATATTTTCTTGATGTAAGAGGTGAATGGAGTGAGTGGGAGGTGGGGCAGAGAGAAAATCTCAAAAAGGGAAGAGATAGCCCAAGGTCTGATTAATAAGTGGGAGGTGCCTATCCTTAAAGCCTTCACTTAAGAAAGACTTGGGCTCCCATGCAGCACTGGGACAGGATCTTGTACCTATCCCCCATGATGGTCTAGGGAATGCCATGGGCTATTAAATCAATGCATATAGTTTCCTTGACCCTTGGCCCTACTTGGATACCTTCAGGTGCTTCTGCACACGCTCATTCTTCTCCGCCTCAGTGGTACGTTCCTCCTCACTGCGGTCCTTGGCCATAGCATCAGCCCGTAGGTCAGCACTAGCCTCTGCCCCATTCTCATCCTGCTCATCC
>NW_016114178.1:0-1032 GCF_001604975.1 Cebus imitator | reverse complement strand
TTTCATATGCCAAAAACCAAAAAAAAAAAAAAAAAACAAACCCCCAAAAATAGAATAAAGCCTGACCAACATGGAGAAACTTCATCTCTACTAAAAATACAAAATTAGCTGAGCTTGGTGGCACATGCCTGTAATCCCAGCTACTTGGGAGGTTGAGGCAGGAGAATCATTTGAACTCAGGAGGGGGAGGTTTCAGTGAGCTGAGATCATGCCATTACACTCCAGCCTGGGTAACAAGAGTGAGACTCTATCTCAAAACAAACAAACAAACAAACAAACAAACAAACAAACAAACAAGAAAATAACATAAAAATGAAACTGGTAGGTGAGTAAATGAGATTTATTGTTATTCCTCCAGCTTTTGTTTAATGTTTAGAGTTTTTTATATTAAAACACTTAAATAATTTTTTAAACTTTGAGAAACATCTTTCAAATACAGAATTTGGACTAAATTGAAAAAATAGAGAGACAAAAACATTAGAGGTTAAGAACAGACTCTCTGAGCAAGACTGAGTTCATTTCTAAACCAGAAACCAAGACTCACAAAATACTCACGCTTCCCATGGCTTCAGCCCTCTTCCTCACTCTCTTAAGCCACAGAAGGGGAAAAATCCAAATTCTAAAACTTGCAAATCCTTAACTATGTGCCAGGAACCATTTTACACATCTTACAAGCATTAACTTATTCAATCCTAACAATAGTCTCATTTTACCGATGAGAAAACCGAGCCACAGAAAAGTGAAGAAGTCCCAGGGCGGCGGCTCACACCTGTAATCCCAGCATTTTGGGAGGCCAAGGCAGGCGGATCACGAGGTCAAGACATCGATAACATTCTGGCTAACACAGTGAAACCCCGTCTCTACTAAATACACACAAAAATTAGCCGGGCGTGGTGGAGCGTGCCTGTAGCCCCACCTACTCGGGAGGCTGAGGCAAGAGAATCGCTTGAAACCAGGAGGCAGAGGTTGTAGTGAGCCTAGACCGCACCACTGCACTCTAGCCCCAGCGACAGAGCGAGACTCTGTCTCAAA
>NW_016114177.1:0-1033 GCF_001604975.1 Cebus imitator | reverse complement strand
GACCAGGATGGTCTCGATCTCTTGACCTCGTGATCCACCCGCCTTGGCCTCCCAAAGTGCTGGGATTACAGGCTTGAGCCACCGCGCCTGGCCTATTTCTCTGTTTCTAAATAAAATTCTTAAACACATCTCTCTTGATTTAAAAAATTTTGGACATGACTTACTCACTTTCTACATGTTAGGTGGGGACTTGGTGCACCTGCACAGTACACACGTGCTCAAACAACTTCTGCCATTTCCCATCACAATTTTTGGCTAAATCATTGGGCAATGTTTACTGCTAATTATGTGGATGTTATTCACTGCTGACCCTAGTGTAGTTGTCAGCCTTCCCTGCACATTTGCTTCCTTTTCTATGTACTTATTGATATATTTTCCAAAGATCCAGCAACTCTATCATGCACATATCATAATTTTGCTCTAGTTTTGTTCTGTTTACCCAGACTTCAGCCTTTGACACCTATCCCATTGTCTTTTTCCTTGGTTGTGGGTTCATACCTTTTTTACACCTTGTCACTTTAGTAAGATTTCAGGAGAAAGAAGATACAAATGTTTGTGGTCATTCCGCTATGTTAGCTGTAATTCTTTTTGCATTTTTACCTCTAAAAGAGACTGTTCTACTTTGAAAGACAAATTTTTTTTAATGTTTAAAGATACAATTTTAAATATATCCAGATTTCTTTAAATTTATATTTATTTATGTCATTCAAAATGTTTCTAACACAGAGAAATGATAAACATTTGAGATGATGAATATGCTAATTACCCTGACCCTATCTGATCACTATGTTACATATATTGAAACATCACCATGTATCCCATGAATATGTATAATTATTTGTCAACTAAAATTAAAAGTCAAAAAAATTTACTAAAAAGATACAAAATTACAAAAGATACAAAAATTAGCTGGGCGTGGTGGTGCATGAGAATAGTTGGGAGAATCACTTGAACCCAGGAGGCAGAGGTTGCAGTGAACTGAGATTGTGCCACTGCACTCCAGCCTGGGCAACAGAGTGAGACTCCATCAAAA
>NW_016114176.1:0-1033 GCF_001604975.1 Cebus imitator | reverse complement strand
TCATGCCTGGAATCCCAGCATTTTGGGAGGCCAAAAAGTGGGAGGATCACTGGAGCTCAGGAGTTCAAGACCAGCCTGGACAACATAGTGAGACCCTGTCTCTAGAAAAAAATAAATTTTAAAAATTAGCTGGCATGGTGGTGCGCCCCTGTAGTCCCAGCTACTCAGGAGGCTGAGCCCAGGAGGTTGGGGCTGCAGTGAGCAGGGGTCATGCCACTGCACTCCAGCCTGGATGACAGAGGGAGACCCAATGTCAAACAACAACAGCAACAAGGACTTATCGAGTCCTACATGGACCTCATGTCAGGCACTAGGAGGTTCTTAGATATCAGACAGCTAAAGTGAGCAGGAACACGGTCTGCTGGGTGTGTCTCTCCAGGATGGGGTAGCAGGCAATGCCACATGCTGGTGGGTAGAAAAATGAGGGGGACTTGGCAAGCCTATCAAAAGTGTCACAATTTTACTTACTTTTTATTTCTAGAAATTTATTTTAAGCAAATAATCAGATTAGCACGAAGATTCATCTGCAAAGATGTCGTCTTAGCATTTTTAGAACAGCAAAAAATGGAAATAACGCAATGTCCAACACTGGGGATTGAGTACACAAATCACAATAGATTTATTATGAACAGCCACATAATAGATAAATAGTAGACAGGAAAGTGTTTCAGAAGTCCTAGTACTATGGGAAAATATGTATTGCAAATCAGTGCATTCGCAATTGTGTAATGATACCAGCATGTACATCAGTCACACACACGCACGCACGGATGCACGCATCGAGAAGGGGAAGCTAGATGGCATTTCTACTACAAATAATTATTACTTTCATAATCCAGGAGAAATATATATATATAAATACATATATATGTGTGCGTGTATATATATATATATATCATATATACCATCTTTGAACCAGTCTGGTTCAAATCGGAAATCATTTAGACATGATTTATTTCTGAAATCAAATCAGAAATATTTACCTCTTTCCCATATTTCTTTTCTTTTCTTTTTTTTTTTTTTTTTCCCCCGA
>NW_016114175.1:0-1033 GCF_001604975.1 Cebus imitator | reverse complement strand
ATATTTTCCAGATGTAAATCCTACCTTTCCAGTAATTACACAAAATGGATTAAACACTCCAATTAAAATGCAGAGATTGGCAGAATGAATTTAAAAAAACATGATCTGACTATATTTGTTGGATATGTGACTCAGTTTTGATGCAAAGATATAAGCAGGTTGAAAGTCTATTCGAGAATTTTTTGGCTATTCAGGAAAATGGAATGTAAGGCATATAAATTGGAATGAAAGAAGCAAAACTCTATTTGCAAATGACATAATTTTATGGGTAGAAAATTCTAAAGAATCCACCAAGAAGGCTGGGTGTGGCGGCTCATGCCTATAATCCCAGCACTTTGGGAGGACAAGGCAGGTGGATTACCTGAGGTCAGGAGTTCAAGAACAGCCTGGGCAACATGGTAAAACCCTGTCTCTACTAAAAAGACAAAAATTAGCCAGGTATGGTGTTGGGCACTGTAATCCCATGTACTCAGGAGGCTGAGGCATGAGAATTGCTTGAACCCGGGAGGTGGAGGTTGCAGTGAGCCAAGATTATGCCATTGCACTCTAGTGTGGGCAACAGAGTAAGACTCCGTCTCAAAAAAAAAAAAAAAAAAAAAAAAACAAAAAAAAAAAAAAAAAAAAAAAAAAAAAAAAAAAAAAAAAAAAAAAAAAAAAAAAAAACAAAAAAAAAAAAAAAAAAAATCCACCAAGAAGTAGTAGAACGGATTAATGAATTTAGCAAGCTTGTATAATACAAGATTAACATGCAAAAATACGTTGTGACTCCATACGCTAGTAATGAACCAAGGAATTAAGACACTAATTCAATTTACAGTAGCATCAAAAGAATAAAATACTTAGGACTAAATGTAATCAGGGAGGGGCAGGAATTGTATACTGAAGACTCCAAAACATTGCTGAAAGAAACTGCTGTTGCATACGCCTGTAATCCCGGTTTCTCGGAAGGCTGAGGTGGAAGGATCACTTGAGCCTAGGAGTTTGTGACCAGCCTGTGCAACCCAGCAAGACCCTGTCTCAAAAAAAAAAAAAA
>NW_016114174.1:0-1033 GCF_001604975.1 Cebus imitator | reverse complement strand
AAAAAAAAAAAAAAAAAGTAAAGCTTTATATTTACTATAGTATTTTTTACTTATTAGAAAGTTAAAAATGTGTTCTGAAAATATGAGCATTTTGCTTTGCTGGATTACTATTTTTGTTAGTGGTCTGATTACAATGTTGCATGAAATTTGGGTAGTTTATTCCTAACCCTATTTTTCTCATTAGTCCTATTATTTTTAATGTGGAATTTTGAAAATTTTAAGCATTTGAGGTATATTGTATGTCAAAACTCATGTACACTAATGCTCTCCACACTTAGAGAGGAATGACTTCCTTACTTCAGCAATGGTGGCAGCTCATGAGCTTGCATTTCTGCCTCCCTATCAGCAAGCCTTGCTCAGGCACCTCCAGGACCACTGTCCTGTTCAGGAGAGAGGGCTATTTTCCAAGCAGACCAATGCAACCTGCAGAGGGAACAAGTCATCCCAGCCAGGTTACTTAACAACCTCACCATTTATTCAAACATTTCATGGCTTTCTGAGGATTTCCAAGTTTTGGGGAAAACAAACCACATGAAAGGGAGGAATTAAGGTAAACAAAGCAACTCAGAAGAGAGACAGAGATGGTGCAGCAAACAGAAGAGAAAGGAGGTCAATTTATTGGGAGGATATTGCACCCACAAAACAAAAGCAGCACACTATAAAAAAAAGAAAAGAAAAGAAGAAAAGCAGAGCATTTAAAAGTTCTTAGAAATTAGAAGTATGTTGGCTGAAATAAAAAAAACAAAGGGGCTGGAATGGAAGGAAAGAATAGAAAACCAAATCAGAGAAATTATATAGAGACAATAAAGTTCAGGAAGTATCTCAGAACACAGATTAAAATGTCAATGTGACTTTTTAAATGAGAAAAGATTTTTAAAAAATAGAGGCTAGATACCAGAAGGTCAATACCCACCTAACAGGAATTTTAGAAAGAGAGAACTAAAGTCATAAAAAAGCAGGAATTGTCAAATAACAAAAGAAAATTTCCTTAAGCTGATAAAATATGTTAATTTGGGGGTTAAAAGAGATCACT
>NW_016114173.1:0-1034 GCF_001604975.1 Cebus imitator | reverse complement strand
TTAATTTTTTTTTTTTAATCATCTATTATTTTTTATAGCAAACCACTGGGTTTGCTTTGCTAATGCGGAAACTGTATTTTCCAATCTATCTTCACATATTTTCTTAAATCCCATGTGCTCTTTGCAGTGTTACCCTGACATTCCCACATCAAAATATACAGTCCTCTCCCTTCAAATAATGGTCTGATCAATAGAATGTGGCAGAAGTGATGTGCATGACTTTCGGCCTGGATGAGCAGCAGCTTGAAGCTTAAAATGCTGACTTTCCTGATGCTCCCTTTTAGAACCCAGCTGCCCTGATGTAAGAAGCCCAGGCTCTGAAGAGGCGCTATGTTTAGGTGCTTTGGTCAACAGTCCCGGCTGAGCCTAGTCTTTGAATTATCCTAGTCTGGGTCTCAGACAAGATTACAGCCAGCACAGTTAGGGAAAAATAAATGAGCTGGTATGAATTAGATACAAAAGAACAAAAACAATATTTATAATTGACAATATGACAATATGATAATCTATGGAGAAAATACAGGATAATGTACAAACATTTTGATAAGATCATTGAAGACAAGAGAAACAGAAAATAGCAGGAGTCTCTAGCTTATGATAATCATGAAGTAACTTGGTCAGATTAACCCTCCTAGAGATATAAATTATAAAATTTGGACAGGCTCATTTTATTTCTTTATTTTTATTTATTTATTTGAGACGGAGTCTTGCACTGTTGTCTGGGCTATAGTGCAGTGGCTGGTCTCGAACGCCTAACCTCGAGATCCACCCCTCAGCCTCCCAAAGTGCTGGGATTACAGGTGTGAGCCACTGTACCAGCCTTATTTATTATTTTTTTGAAATGGAGTCTCACTCTGTTGCACAGACTGGAGTGCAGTGGTGTGATCTCAGCTCACTGCAACCTCTGCCTCCTGGGTTCAAGGAATTCTTCCTGACTCAGCCTCCTGAGTACCTGGGATTCCAAGTGCCCGCCACCACACCCAGCTAGTTTTTGTATTTTTTTTTTTTTTTTGAGACGGAGTTTCACTCATGTT
>NW_016114172.1:0-1034 GCF_001604975.1 Cebus imitator | reverse complement strand
TTTTTTTTTTGAGAGGGAGTTTTCATTCTTGTTGCCCAGGCTGGAGTGCTAGTAACCAATCAGCCAAGGCTCAGTATGTGCACATTACACACAGGTTCTCCTGGGACTACCCTGCAACCTGTTTCATGGGTACCATTTCACAGGAGAAAAACAAAGGCTCAGAAAAGTTAGGCAACTTAGCCAAGGTTACACTGTCTGAAAGTGGTTAAGCCAACATTGGAGCCCAGAGCAGTCAGCCCCAGAGTGCACACTCCAAGCCACTATGTGATACTTGACCCCCACCCTCTCCTTCAGGGCCTTTGGGAAGCTCAGTAGATAATGTTCATGAACATGCTGGTGAACTTTAAAGCAGTAGCTATAAAAGATGAAGGAAACAGTCCTTGAACCTGGGCACATTTCAGAAGACACTGACTGCTGGCCCCAGGGTCACACTTTGAGAACCACTGCTCAAGCAAACTCCTTCCATTTCAGACCCCAAATCTGGGACCTGAGGGTTGGTAGAATGACCAAATCAACCAAAGCAGGACTCTTTTGAGGTCATTATTAATAATTATGCTGAAGCCACAGAAACACACCAGATGGCCCCTTACACTAGTTAAGCAAGCAACTCCGTATAAATAATTAACACTTAGTGAATGCCTAACCAGGGATATTTTATTATTTAATTCTTGTTGATGAGGAAACAGGCACAAAAAGGTCAAATAACCTTCCCAAGATCACACAGCTAAAAAGTGTCAGGGCAGGGACTAGAAGCCAGCAGTGTCAATTCAGGGTCTGCTTCGAGCCACCGTGCTCTCCTGCAGATGGGTGAAGCTGGCACAAGGAGGGAGGGTGGAGGGTAGAGGGCTCGGTGACTGCATGTCCCCTTCCCTGCTGCTGTGGCTCCCCGAGGACCAGAGCTGCTGCTGTGGCCACAGGAAACCAATCCTTTCCTCTCACCTCTTGCTCCTTCTTCACTTCTCACCCCCAAGTAAGTCATCCCCCAGTCCTCTGGAAGGCAAGTCACAACTTTTAAAGTGAAGAGAGTTTTTTTT
>NW_016114171.1:0-1034 GCF_001604975.1 Cebus imitator | reverse complement strand
TGCATCTGCACACATGTACGGGGACAACAGTGAGCCTCTGCAATGTACAGCCTGCTAGGATGCGCACGTTGGCTCTTCTGGAGTGGCGGCAGACTAGCTTCACCGTGAGGAGCCCCCCGGTCCAGGGGAGGCCAGGCTGGGACTGGGCACAACAGCTAGAAGGGGGTTGGTGCTAGAGTCTGATCTCCAGCTGGGGAACATCCCAGAGGGAGGCGAAAGTGGTGAGAACGCTGAGGAGGAAGGCGTCTGATTGTGCTAGAGTCGGGGCTCTGTGGAAAGGCAGGACCTGCTCAGCGGGAGCCGTGGGAAAAGAGGGGGGCAGGCTGGCTCGGGCGGGGTTAGATCAGAGCTGAGCAGAACAGATCTGGACCCCCAGGAGAAACATAAGGGTGTACCTGTTCATTAACGTGCCAAGCTGTCACTTACAAAGACCAGATAGTTATCTACGAGCGTTTGTCTATTCTGCTTCCATAACTAGAAAAGATGCGGTAAGATTGCTACCAATTGTGTGCAAATATCTAACATTCATGATAAATTACATATTCAGAATATAAACAGCACAGAAGGTGTGCAACTATGCTATAAAAAAATCAGTTAAGGAGTCTCACCTGGAGGTCCGGGTTGGCCTTGTATTCCCGGGAAACCTTAAAAGAGAAAGAGAGAATTGGAGCAAACAAAACAGTTCACCCGTTTGTACACACTTTTTATTTCTCTGCTGAAAGCCTTGCTTGGTGCATTAAGTGTCCATGCCCAAGGTAAATGTGGAAAACAGAGCTGGAGACCACCTGAGCCCCCACTCTGGAAATGCCTTGCTCTCGCAGCTACAGCGAAGGGCTCCTGGACCCCCCTGTGGCAGTGAAATAGGAACTTGGAGGAGACCTGGTCACCAGGCAGTCCTGCGAGGCCTGCAGATGCTTTCAAAATATGGATGGACACAGGTCAAAACTAGAAAACAAGAGAGGAAGAAAGAGAAAGCTGGGTAGAGAGAGAAGGAGGGGGAGGAGGAGGAGGAGGAGGAAGGGGAGGGGGAAGAG
>NW_016114170.1:0-1034 GCF_001604975.1 Cebus imitator | reverse complement strand
TGAGGCAGGAGAATTGCCTGAACCCAGGAGGCGGAGGTTGCGGTGAGCCGAGATCGCGCCATTGCACTCCGGCCTGGGTAACAAGAGTGAAACTCCGCCTAAAAAAAAAAAAAAAGAAATAAAAAAAAAAACCTATTTCTGAAAGGAGTTAGCTAGCCTGCCTTAGGTAGACAGCAAAGGAAGGGTCTTTGGAGAGCCCCCTGACCCATGGGTTTGTGAGTTATTTTTATATAACATAAAAAGCAGCCTGGAAAAAAAAATTTTAAGCTACAGGCACTGATAAGGGAACTAGCACAGGGTGTTGTGCCTGGAGACATGCCCACTGCTGCACAGACAGAAAAACCTCCAGCCCATTAGGAAAAAAATGTGTACAAATCTCCAGCTCACTCAGATAAAGGAACAAGGCCTGGCATAAGAACACCTTTGCCCTTTGCATAGTCAGTGGGCTCCCAGGAAAAAGTTTCTTCTTCTTTCGTGGGCCTGGGTACAGTGGGTTCCAGTGGGTTCCAGTGGGCACTCTACTTTCTTTTTCTCAAACTGTAAGTCCAGCCTCTGTAAATCATCACTTCGGCCAGTTGGTCCCAGGCCAAGCTAAGCCATACTTTCTCCAAAATAGCCCACAAACTAAGTACATTCCTTCTCCTTGCCAGTCCACAAAAATCCCACAACCCAGTTTCATAGGGGGCACCCCGTTTGGGTTCCCCTCTCTGCTGACAAAAAGCTTTCTTCTTTTACTTATTAAATTTTCACTCCAACCTCACCTTTCTGTCTGTGCTCCTTAATCTTAAAAAATAAAACAAAAAACTCTGGGTGTTATCTCAAACAACAAAATACTGTTACATCTTGTTGCATTGCTAAACTACATTTCTAACCAACATCTATTTTCTTTTTTTCGCTTTCTTTCTTTTTTTTTTTTTTTTTTTGAGATAGGCAGTCTTACTGTCACCCAGGCTGGAGTACAGTGGCATGAGCTAGGCTCACTACAACCTCTGCCTCCCAGGTTCAAGTGATTCTCATGCCTCAGTCTCCCAAGT
>NW_016114169.1:0-1034 GCF_001604975.1 Cebus imitator | reverse complement strand
TCTCTACTAAAAATACAAAAATTAGCTGGGCATGGTGGTAGGCGCCTGTTATCCCAACTTCTTGGGAGGCTGAGGCAGAAGTGCTTGAACCCAGGAGATGAAGATTGCAGTAAGCTGAGATCACGTCATTGCACTCCAGCCTGGGCAACAGAGTGAGACTTCATCTCCAAAAAAAAAAAAAAAAGTTTGCCAGGGATAGCTTTTGCTACATCTCTTTTTTATTCTCCAAAGTATCCTGAATTAGGTGATATAATGTATGGTCATCCTATCTATTACCCACTTTAGAGCCTCAGTGGCTAGTACAGTGCCAAACACAAAGTAGGTGATCAATAAAAGTTGTTGAGTAAGATGAGTACAAATTAGATGGTATCCTTTGCTTCTAACATTCCATTCAAGCCTGAAATGCTCTGACTGTAAACATAAAAACTAACTTGTTAAGTTTTACAATAGTGAATACTAGTGAAGTATTCACTGAAGTGAAAGAAACACAATCATTATAAAAGTAGTTAAGAGACAAAAACACAAACTTATATGAGATTATGTATTTCTCATGCCATAATAACCATAATGCTCACAAGTTTTCTAATCAGAATACCAATTAAAAAAATATGAAACATCTAATAATCTCTTACTTTTCCAAAGGGCTAGTCATTTTTTTCAAGTTTCTATGAAATCGTAAGGCTTGAATATCTTGTGTCTCTATTTTGGGAGGTAGAAGTCCTTGAAGACCAAGCATTTGTCGTTCTTGTAAAGTAAATGCCATTCCCTAAATAGGAGAAATGAAAGGATTAAAAATTATTACGTACAGCGGTAGCAATGATATTGTTCTTCAAAACACAATTTAAATCCAAATTTGAAAAATCAATGACATATTGATTTTTGCCCAGGCTTTCAAAATTTTGTAAGACTGATGTTCAGTATGGGTCAGGGTGTGGAAAAAAATTATTCTCACAAAGCACTGCTGGGAATATAAACTAGTTTAGGCCTCTGGAAGACAGTTTAAAAGTATTCTTAAATTTTTTTTTTTTTTTTTT
>NW_016114168.1:0-1034 GCF_001604975.1 Cebus imitator | reverse complement strand
TTGGCCAGGCTGGTCTTGAACTCCTGACTGTGACTTCTAATCTTATCAGAGAGAGAGGGTTCTGCCCCAAGGCTCCTAAAACTCAGGTCATGTTTCTGTGTCAACACAGAGTCCTAGGTCAGAGATGGACAGGCTGTCATCGTAAGCACTGGCATTGGTTTTCCTGAAGAAGAAATAATTTCACTGAACATGTTCCAGATTCCTGTCATAGGAAGGATTCTGCTCCTGTGCAGTGAGGGAGAGGTTTTTACTGAGCCAGCTCATTGGTCTCACACAGACCATACTGGCTTTCTAAGGAAAGAGTTAACGTGGCTTATTGGACCTTAAGCCTACCTATGGTTGTTGCATGTGCCTAGCTCGGACCTCCTCCTCTTCCTCCTCCTCCTCCTCCTCCTCCTCCTCCTCCTCTTCCTCGTTCTTCGTCCTCCTTCTCCTTCTCCTTCTCCTTCTCCTTCTCCTTCTCCTTCTCCTTCTCCTTCTCCTTCTTCTTCTTCTTCTTCTAAATGAGGCAAGGTCTTGCTGTGTCACCCCAGGCTGGAGTGCCGTGGCCGATCTTAGCTCACTGAAGCCTTGACCTCCTGGGCTCAAACGATCCACCCACCTCAACCTCCAGAAGTGGGATAACAGGTGTGTACCACCATGCTTGACTAATTTTTTTTTGTTTGTTTGTTTAATGCCCAAACCAATCTCGAACTCCTGAGCTCAAGCCATCTGCCCACCCCGGCCTCCCAAAGTGCTGGATTGCTGGATTACAGGTGTGAGCCACCATGCCTGACCAAGCTCTGGCTTCTTTAAGGGTATCAAGTAAACTCATTCAGCAAGAGGACTTGAAAATCAACAGGTGAGAGAAGAAGTGGAAACACAGGCTATGGGGCCGAGTACCACCCACCTGGGTAACAGGCTCTAGGCCATCCTCTCACCCCTCTCTGCTCCTTGCTAGGTTTGACACAATCTCTTCCCTCAAGCAGTTGGCTTTTAACTCAACTCACTTTTGCTTTTTTCCTTCCTTCCTCCCTTCCTCTCTCCCTCCCTCC
>NW_016114167.1:0-1034 GCF_001604975.1 Cebus imitator | reverse complement strand
ATTGCGCCACTGTACTCCAGCTTGGGCAACCGAGTGGACTCTGTCAAAAAAAAAAAAAAAAAAAAAATGCCTTGATAAATCAATAAATCAGTACAGTTTCTAGTGAGAAGTCCTGTCTCCAATAGTAACCCTGCTACCATAATTACTGGAGTGTTCATTTATGAACTCTTAGGCCTTTGAATACCCAGTCCTAGCTAACTCAAACAGAAGTCACTGTTAAGGAATGAGATTCACTCATCCTTTATTTTTAAATCTAAAAAATGTTATTCTTCTCTAAAGAATTAAAGAAGATAGAATTGATGGTTTTAACAAGTCTCTCAGGCTGTTGCCTAAGAGAAGAAAAGGGAAGCTAAGTGATTGGGTGGGTAGATGTAAGTTTCATTTACCAGGATATGAAGTTACTGTTCCTTTGAGGAAGAGTTTTTATTTTTTGTTTTGTTTGTTTGTTTGTTTGTTTTCTAAGTCAGGAAACCTCTGGGTTGAGCCTGTCCTGATGCGAGATCAGTGCTGCATGACCCTGTCCCATGTTCTCTTTTCACATCATAGTGCTCAGGTTTCTTAGCATGGTTGATTGACATTAATAATGCAAAGTACATCCTTAGGCCCACTTTTTAAATGATATTAAAAGGGGCAAAATGCTTAGCTCATACTTCTAATTATAACATTTCATTAATTACATGGTTTCAGAAAAGGAAGTCCATATATGAACTTTCCAGATTATTGGAGGCTATCCCTTTTGTGTTATTTTAAGATTTTTATTACAGGATCTTTTCACACCATACTATTAATGTGCCACATAAATTGTATATGGCTAAAGATCTATATGTTTAAAAAAAAAAAACTATAAAATATGAAATCATTTTTATAGTTTTGATGTAGAAAAGGCTTTCTTAATAGACAAAATTCAGAAGGTATACAGGAAAAAATTAGCAGATGTGAGTATGTTAAAAATTTTTTAACTTCTATATAGAACAATAACATTGAAAGATAGAATAATTGTAGCATATAGAACAAAAAGTAAATGTTTATAATAT
>NW_016114166.1:0-1034 GCF_001604975.1 Cebus imitator | reverse complement strand
AAAAAAAAAAAAAAAAAGAAAGAAATCTGCCAACAGGACAGTTTTGTTGAGTCTTTTCGAATATCTTCTTCCTCTTTCAATTATTTTATACTTCAGCAACTTCTCTTTTAGAGAATGAGCTAATAATGCTTGCATTCATAACACACTCAACAATTTGCACGGCCTGGGAAGGCTCACAGCTGTTATGTGAGGCGGGTGTTGCTCAACTATTCCATGAGCGAAGAGATTCAGAGGGGGCAAGTCATTTGCCCAGAAACCCATAGCAAGTGGCAGGCAATGCCAGGACTGGGGTCCTTGTGTCACAACAAGGTCAGATTGGCTTTACCAATTTACACAGGGTCGAATGCGTGAGTCTGCACAGGGCAAGGGGCCCTGACACCACGCACAATTTCCAGAAGCAAATCCTATCTCTTTTCTCTCTCTTTTTGACTTTGCATTTTTCTGACGATTTTTCCCCAGCAACGCCTTCATTGCTCCCATTAGCTGGCCTGAGCTGTTGTTATTATTTCCTTTTTGTAGAGATGGGGGTCTCACTATATTGCCCGGGCTTGTCTCAAACTCCTGACCTTAAGTGATCCTCCCACCTTGGTCTCCCAAAGTTCATGATCGGATTTTGGGCATGAGTCACTGAGCCCAGCCAGGCCCTAGACTTTGGTCCTTTCCCCACTTTCCTGGTAGAGTCCTGACCTTCTCACCCACAGGGATTTGCCCATCAGGCTGTTGGGCTTTGCAGTTAGATAGCACTGAGTTCCAATCTTGGCTCTGCCAAGTATTATTAGCTTTGCGCTCTCAAGTAGAGTCACTCACTTCGTTCAGTTTCCTCATCCATAAAACAGGCATAACAAGTAGTGCTTGTCCCATCAGTGGTGGTGAGGGATGAAGACTGAGTTAGCTCAAGCCTAATACAGTGCCTGCCACACACTAAGCCCTCCGTGAATGGCAGCTTACATATCCTATATATGTGTACCCATCAGAACTTTCTCCTCACTTTCTTTCTTTCTTTTTTTTTTTTTTTGAGACGGAGTTTCGCTCTT
>NW_016114165.1:0-1034 GCF_001604975.1 Cebus imitator | reverse complement strand
TTTTTTAGAAAATATCAATAGAAATACTGTGGGAAGCAGGAGAGGGAGGGAAAAGTATATTGGATTGTTGGCCACGTGGGATGTTCTTTCCCTTTTAGCAGATAAAAGAGAAAATGCATTTTCTTTTTTTCTTGAGACAGAGTCTCACTCCATCGCCCAGGATGGAGTGCATTGACGCGATCTTGGCTCACTGCAACCTCCGCCTCCCAGGTTCAAGTGATCTTGTCACCTCGACCTCCTGAATAGCTGGGACCACAGGTACTACCACTATGCCTGGCTAAATTTTATATTTTTAGTAGAGACAGGGTTTCACCATGTTGGTCAGGCTGGTCTCAAACTACTAGCTTTGAGTGAACCACCTGCCTCAGCCTCCCAAGTGCTGGGATTACAAGCGTGAGCCACCACACCCGACCTAGAAAAAGCATATTTTAATTTAAATCCTAACTCATAAATAGGGAAAGACCATGCTTTTAGAACATTCAATGCAAATTGTGTGTGTGTGTGTGTGTGTCTGTGTGTGTGTGTGTGTGTGTTTGTGTTTGAAACAGAGTCTCACTCTGTCACCCAGGCTTGAGTACCATACCTCACTGCAAGCCTCAAATTCCTGGGCTCAAGCCATCCTCCTGCCTCAGCTTTCCAAGTAGCTGGGACCACAGGTGTGTGCCACCATGCCTGGCTTATTTTTTACTTTTGTAGAGATAGGGTCTCACCATGTTGCCCAGGCTGCAGCACAGTTCTTACGCAGGTGTAGGATGAAGACTAATTTAGACAGCCAAGCAGTTGTGTGGGGCAGGACTCCTTCAATCAGCATGACGTAGCCGCAGCCTGGTTTACGGTAAATTTTTACCCCTTGGTATCTGGTTCTTATTAAAACAGACTCTCCACCAGCCATTCTGGAGTCAGAATAACGTGTTATTATAGTTACGAAATGCTTAATCAGCATCACACTAATTGCCACACTATAGGCCCAAGACATTTGTCTCACGTGTGCTTTGAAGTTTTTCTTTTCTTTACTTTTTTTTTTTTTTTTTTTT
>NW_016114164.1:0-1034 GCF_001604975.1 Cebus imitator | reverse complement strand
GTGCCTGTAATCCCAGCTACTCAGGAGGCTGAGGCAGGAGAAATGCCTGAATCCAGGAGGCGGAGGTTGCGGTGAGCTGAGATCGCGCCATTGCACTCCAGCCTGGGTAACAAGAGCGAAACTCCGTCTCAAAAAAAAAAAAAAAAAATACAAAAAGTAGCCGCGCGTAGTTGTGGGTGCCTGTGGGTGTCGGTAATCCCAACTACTCGTGAGACTGGGGCAGGAGAATCGCTTGAACCTGGGAGGTGAAGGTTGCAGTGAACCGAGATCGTGACATTGCACTCCAGCCTGGTGACAAGAATGAAACAATGTCTCAAAAAAAAAAGCATACATATATATAATATTATAATGCTAAAGCAGGTTATTCTTTCTTTTCAACCCTACAAATTACACAAATTGTTCTGCCTTCTCAGGCAATCCTGAATCTGTGTCTTCCACTTAGTTCTCAAATTCCACTGAGCTCTACTTCCTACTAACCTCAAGTCTCTGCCCTAAACTCCTAGGAACCTTCCAGGTTCATCTTCCTGGTCCCACGGTATCCCAAGACTCTACTTATTCACCACCATTTATAGACGCTTATCTTACTGTGGACCCCACATCTCTTCCAACCTGGACAAAACTCATTCTCAATCTTTGTGACCAAAAAGTTGTACTGAACTTTTATCCTCCCTTTCAGAAATTATCTATTCTATTTTTCTCAATACTTACTCCAGCCTTCCCTATAAAGACACTGATCTCTTTCTCTTTCTGTGCATGTGCCTCTGCAAGATGTACACCTGCAGATGGTCTAGTGTCCCAGAACTTAGTCTATGGATCTCTTCTCTTCTATGATTATATTCACTCTTAGAGATCTCATCCAACTGCATGGCTTTTTTTTTTTTTCCACGGGGTTTCCCTCTCATTGCCCAGGCTGGAGTTCAATGGCACAATCTCGGCTCACTGTAACCACCGCCTCCCAAGTTCAACTGATTCTCCTGCCTCAGCCTCCCAAGTAGCTGGGATTACAGGCATACACCACCACACCTGGCTAATTT
>NW_016114163.1:0-1034 GCF_001604975.1 Cebus imitator | reverse complement strand
GAACGTAGCAAGGAGAAAGTTATCAGGAATGTTTACCGAACCAAACTTGGGTTCACCTGCCCAGTGCAGCAAACACTGGCATCAAAATTGCAGCAAGAGAAAATGAGGCATTTATTGCAGGGTGCCCAGCAGGGAGAATCAGGCAGCTCGTGCTTCAGACCCAAACTCGCCAATGGCTTATAGGTAAGGATTTTTAAAGTCAGGGAAGCAGAAGTCACAGGCAAAGTCACAATCAATACGTGGAGCTTACACATTGGTTTGACCAACAGAGGCTGTGTATCTTGAAGCAGGGGCTTACAGACCATAGGTAGGGTCAACTAATTTCCAATATGCAATTCGTTAAGAAAGAACAGCTTTGTTTAAAATTTTGGAGTCAGCAGAAAAGAATGTTAGCTCTGGCTTGAGGGCATGGCTATCTCCAGGTCCCTCAAGAACTTTTAGAACAAAGAATGGCCGTCAGAGTTCAGTCCTCAGTTCCCCTTGCTCTTTATCTGAGGTCTATGTGCCAACAGATCTTTCTGGTGGGGTTCTGGGTTTCTGAAAAACAACTCAGGGATATATGCTAAGATGCTATATTTAGTTTCTGTAGAGAACAAAACTCTCATGATTCGAAACCCTTGATTATTGTTTTAAGCTGTTATTACCTTCTTGCTTATCAAGTTACTTCTCAGGGCTAGCTATGTGCCTGGACTTTCTTCTGAAAGAACTCAAGATTATCTTTTATTTCCGTGCTTGGTGGGGTGGGGGGCAGGCAGAAGTTCAGGCCCCTATGAGAGGTCCCTGTTCCATCTCAGGCACTCAGTTTTAGAGGGTTAATTTGAGACATCTGTTAGACATTTAGATAGATATTTATAATTACATATGAGTCAAGTTCAAGGGTAAGGTCAAGGTTGGCAATATAAACTTGGCCGTCTTCAACTTAGAGTTGACCTTTAAAGCCATGAGACTTTATAAAGTCAATCAGGGGAGACATTTTGCTAGACAAGCCCAACTACTGAGCCCTAGAACATTTCAACATTTAAAGGTACAGGAGA
>NW_016114162.1:0-1035 GCF_001604975.1 Cebus imitator | reverse complement strand
TCGTTCTGACTCACAGTTTTAAAAAATTCAGATTCTATCCCTTTGCTATAATTCTTCGATGATATAATATTAACTCTTGCCAAAGAGGTACCTAACAATAGAAATACTTTAGGTAATTTGCTGAAATTTCAGTTCATAGTTACTGAGGTAGAAGCTGGCCATATTTTTCCACTAAAAGATACAAAAAATTCACCCAAGTTTATTGATTCAAAGACATGCATTTTTTTCATCAGCAGTTTTATAATAATCACAATTCCTAAACCAAGCACTTTGTGGAAATTTGCTCCTTGCTATGTGTTTTTTCCTTACAAAGACTTTCCACCAGTAAGAATGTGAAAATGTAAGGTAAGAAAACTGTGGACTATGTCACAAACAGTTAATACAGTATACAGTATCAAGATAGCTTTTCTGGTCTCTAAAGAAATGGTACTTTAGAATTCAGTGTGTCTCAGAAATAATTCTGACCATTAAGTAAACATCAAAATTTTAATAAATAACATACACAAAAAAAACACCTTTTAAAAATTACTTATACCTCAAAAACAATTTCTTTAACTGATGAAGAGTTTGGTTGGCTTTATCTTGGCAGTGTTCATTTTTACACAATTTTCAAATTGCATTTACTCCAATCTGATGAAATTCCACCTCTTTGGAATCACAGAAGAGATGAAACCAATACTGCTACAATACTGTTCCTTCCTGAAATGCTTCTATCCACCTATTAATAAGAGAAATCTGTTAGATTTGTAAAACCTTATCATCTGACACGTGAATATAGATGACAGCTGGGCCTGTGGACCTCATTACCATAACAACATAGATAAGATCCTTCCCTGTAGCAAATTGATTTTCTGCATACATGGGACGACCCTTATTTGGTATTTGGTCCAAAATTTAGCCTGGAAAGTGTGCCCCTCATTTCTGATAGGCATGAGGAAAGGACCATTTCATGTGTAAAAGTTCTATGAAGTCTTTTTTTTTTTTTTGAAATGGGTTTTCCCTCTTGTTTCCCCGGTTGTTGTGCAATGGTTTGTT
>NW_016114161.1:0-1035 GCF_001604975.1 Cebus imitator | reverse complement strand
TTTTTTAAATAGCTTTATTGAGGTATAATTTACATTGCATAAAATTCACCTGTGTTATTGTGAAATATATATTTGGTCTTTGACCTTGTACACTAAAGTACAAAAAGATGGCTGGCAACCCCTGGGGGGCTTTAGGATGGGGGCTGGTCACCAGAAAGACCAAGGCAGGACAAGGGTTTGGGACTTTCAGCCCAACTTTGCAACGTCCAGGGAGGCGAGAGGGACTGAAGAGGAAGTTGCTCACCAATGGCCAATGGTTTAATCAGTCATGCCTATATAATGGAACCTCCATAAAAACCCGAAAGGACAGGGTTCTAGGAGCTCCTGGGTAGCTGAAGGCCTGGAGGTTCTTGGACGATCACGCCCCAGGGAGGACATGGGTGCTCTGTGCCCTTCCCCAACCTTGCCCTCTGCATCTCTTCATCTGTATCCTTTGTAATATCCTTTACAATAAACTGGTAAACGTGTTTTCCTGAGCTCTGTGAGCTACTCTGGCAAATTAATGGAACCCAAACAGGGAGTCATGGGAACCCTAACTTAAGACCCATCAATAGAAGTTCTGGAGGTCTGGACCTGCAGCTGGTGTGTGAGGGGCGGGGAGAAGTCCTGGGACTGAGTCCTCAGCCTGCGGGATTGATGCTAACTCTGGGTAGATAGTGTCAGAATTGAATCGAAGGACATACAGTTGGTGTTTGCTGCAGAACTGATTGCTTGCTTGGTGATAGGGAGAGCTGCCCTCGACCCACATTTGGTCACAGAAGTCTTCAGTGTTGCTTGCTGTGCAATGAGAGCAGAGAAAAAGCATAATTTGATCACATATTGTAAGTGTGCATTTTAGAGATTTTTACACATTTACACAGTTGTGTAACATCAAAATCCAGTTTTAGAACATTCCTGTCACCCCAGAAGTTTCCTCATGCCTGTTTATATTCATCCCCTGCCCCTTTCCCATGCCCCCGGGTATCATTGATTTGTTTTCTGTCTCTAGATACTAGATATTTGCCTTTCCTAAACATTTTTTTTTTTTTTTTTTTT
>NW_016114160.1:0-1035 GCF_001604975.1 Cebus imitator | reverse complement strand
GCATGTTGACCTCCACTGGTCTTACCCTTTGTTATATTTCTGATTAGTTCACAATCTTCTTGAACAAGGGAGGAATTATTATTTACCATAATTTTCCCCTCTCCTGCACACACAAAAAAGCAACTAGTAGAAACCTCAAGCAGAGGGAGTCGGTGAGCAAATCTCATGTCTAAGACAAGACACGGATTGACCAACTCCCCAAGACCTGGAAAGCTTCAACCCAGGATAATGTGCTTGGCAGGATTTTCCAGCTCCCAGTTGCATGACATCTTCTTGTTTCACATTCATCTAGTTAAGATCTCTGCTTCTTCTCATGTGTGTTAAATCCAATCTCCTTCTATCGTGTCTTAAACTTTCTTGTTGGTTCCTCTGTCCCAGGGTGACAATAGAGCGTGTTAAGTATAGACACTTGGTCTCTTGACTGGTTTAAAGGTTCTATCCTGAACTGTTTATTTACCCCTGATGGGACAACACATCATTTTCCAAATGTCTCTGTTTTTCATTGCCCTATTTCTTTGCCACAGGCCTGACACTCAGTGATAATGGTTTCCATGATATATAACATTACTGTATACATTTTGTTAACATTTAGCACTTGCCAAATACTTTATTTTATCTCACAGAATCCTCAGGAGAACACTATGAAGGTGCTGCTACTAGGGTGATCATATCCCTCACTCTTAATGTTTCCTTCCATGTGAAGACTCATTAATGTAACGCTCCCAGCCACCCTCACTCTAGCCTAGGGGAAAAGAGACTGATTTGACAGTAGAGCATGGATGGAAAAATGTGGACATTTCTTCCTTCTCTTGAGAGGGCACATGCTGTGCTCTGCCCCTGCAAGGAAAGGCCTGTCCTGGCAGAGAGGTCTGGCTGTGAAGTTTCCTTGTCCATAAAGACACTACATTCTTTAATGTCAGCTTTAACAATAATAAAGGCAGCATGTTGACCTCCACTGGTCTTACCCTTTGTTATATTTCTGATTAGTTCACAATCTTCTTGAACAAGGGAGGAATTATTATTTACCATAATTTT